>NC_056726.1:624194819-624427319 GCF_019279795.1 Protopterus annectens | reverse complement strand
ACGGCCATCCTTGACTGATAAAGTGGTTGAGCCTCTGTAAAACCGGATCTGTGGCTGTGTGATCTCTCAACTCATCAAGATGTGTGGAAGAAACATTATGCACTTCCATCATTTCAAAATCATCAATCGAATGAGAATCTTTATTTTCAGTCTGTTCAGTGGTATTCCTGGGCAATCTGCATAATGTATCAGCAAGATAAAGAAGTTTGCCTTTCTTGTAGATAAGCTTGAAATTGTACTTCTGCAATCTCAGCATCTTATTTTGCAGTCAGGCTGAATGCATTGATTTTCTCAAGATAGTGACTAATGGTTGATGATCTGTTTTGATCTGGATAGGTCTACCATAAACATAATCATGGAACTTCGAACATGCAAACACAATTGCCAAAAGCTCTTTCTCAATCTGAGCGTACTGCTCTTCAGTTTTGGTAAGAGTTCTTGATGCATAAGCAACAGGTTGATCCTCTTGTAGAATGACTGCACCAGGTCCAAATTTTAAAGCATCACAGGAAAGTGTAACTAGTTTGTGAACATCATAGTATCTGAGCATTGGCAGACTAGCAATTCTCTGTTTCAGGACATCAAATGCTCTTTGGTGTTGCTCTAACCAGGACCAGGATAAATCTTTACATGTCAGCTCTTTGAGTGGTGGTGCTGATAGTTGGCTCAAGTCTAGAATGAACTTGGCTAGGTAGTTGACTATGCCAAGAAAATTTTGCAGGGCTTGAACATTGTCTGGAGCTGGCATATCAGGAATGGCTGATTGCTTTGAAGGATCTGGTCGTAGGCCTGTACTCATAAATAAATGACCAACATAAGTAACTTCTTGTAGCCTAAACTTGCCTTTGTGTGGGTTGAGCTTAAGAGTCACTTGACATGCCCTTTCTAAAAGTTTTCTGAGGTTTCTATCACGCTCAGCTTCACCACGACCTCCTACTAGTATGTCATCTACTATGATAGCACAAGGATACCCAGAAAAAAAGTTGCTCCATTGCACATTGAAAGACTTCACTTGCAGAATTTATCCCAAATGGCATTCTCAAAAATCTTTACCTGCCAAATGGAGTACTGAAAGTAGTGAGCAATTAGGATTTCTTGTCAAGCTGAATTTGTCAAAAGGAACTCTTTGCATCTAAGACAGAAAAAATACTGGCATTTGGCATCAAGGCTACAACTTCTTCAACTGAATGCATTGGATGATGAGGTGTTTTTAGCACTCAAATCTCATGGGTTAATACATATTATGGGGTGTATATTACACTATCGAATTTTTAAAAGTTCGAATGTCATATGGTCAAAGCCATATGATCGAACTTTTAAAAGTTCGAAAAGCTAAAAAAAAATAAACAACAGAAAAAAACTACTTGACCATTTTAAGCATGGGGCAAGCCCCCCACACCCCCACTCTTTAAATATACCAGCTCCGAGATTGCACTACAGTGCTGGAAAGGGAAATCTTCCCATTTCACACTGTATGAAGATCTCTGTTGAAATGTTCGAACTTTTAAAAGTTCAATCATATGGTGTCGACCATATGACATTTGAACTTTTAAAAGTTTGATAATGTAATATACGACCCATATTCTGTATCATCTGAGCTTTTCTTGTGAGCTACTACCATGGAAGATACCCATTCAGTTGGAGTTTCAGCTGGACAAATCACACCTTGTTGTGCCATTTTATCTAACTAAGCCTTAACTCTGTACTGCATAGCTATTGGAACTTTATGTGCTGGCCTGATAACTGGACTGACCTTTGGGTCTAACTTCATGGAGTATACAACTGGAAGTTTGCCTAGTTTGTCTTGGAAAAGACCAGCATAGGTAGAAAAAAATGTGCTGGGCAAAATTAGAGTAATTGGTCTTTTAAGCTAACATGGTGGACTTCCTTATTAAATAAAAGCAGTCCTATTTTCAAACTGTCTCTGAGCCCTAATAATGACTGAACATGCCCCTTGGCCACATAAAATAATAAGTCATAGCTCCTTCCAGCAAAGTAACATAAAAGTACTACTGAGCCTTCGGTCTGAATTTCTTCACCTCTATAAGCAACAAGTTTTGCACACCTTGCCATATCAAGCCTTTCACCTTTACACACTCTGGCTAATGTTTCTGCAGACATAACAAGGCACTTGGAACCTGTATCAACATTGAGCTCTGTGGGTTTGCCATTTATCTGAACAGTACAAAATACTTCACTCTTGCCCTTTAGTCAACTGCATTGACTGTTTCATGAAGTACTGACACACCATCAACATAAAGAGTAGTGTTGCCACAGTCTAACTGATTAACTCGTTTCTTAAAATGTTCCCTTTTAATAAAATAATGTGGGCCTTTTGATTTACAAAATCTTTGGAAATTATTCCATTTATTACATTTGTGGCATTGTTGACCAAAAGCTAAACACTTTTGCCTTTTAGATTCATGACTACTGCCACAATTACGACAGCTGGCAATGAAACTAGGTACATTAGAAGTGGGGAAAGCCATGAATCCTTTTGATTTTGTACTCTTATGCTTCACTGAGACTGTGCAAAGTCTGGAATGTGCTAGAAAGTTCTGGGGAGACCTGCAGCAGTCCCTGGGAAACCCCATAGCTGCCATGTGCCTTTTAACCTGTGCCGTTTCTTCTAACCACGTTCTGCATACTATCAACATGAGCTTTATCACTGTGCCTTCTAGTGCTGTTCTCATTTGTAAGCATATTTGTGTGCTTTTCTGTAAGCTTGTATAGCTGACAAATCTCAATGGCCTTATTCAAAGTTAAATCACTGTCATGAAGCAAAATCTTTCTCACAGCATCATCCTTTATACCACACACAAGTCTGTCATTTATCAGCTCATCCCTTAAGTCACCAAATCTGCATGTTTTAGCTTTATTTCTCAGGTCAGTTATATTGCTGCAAAAGTTTTACCAGGCTTTTGATCCCTTGTATAAAATAAGTGCCTTTCCATTATATCATTTGTCTGGGGGCTACATATTTCTCTAAATTTATGTTTTCAGCACTCTGGGTCCTCCCTTGACTCAGCCTGTACAACAACATGATGTTTTTTCCCCCTCACCAGCATAAATACCAGGTGCATACACAAATGAGCGCTCCCCTTCTATGGCTTCTGACCCAGCTAAATTAAGTAGAATAAATGCCTCTGTATGGTCATGTATATCAGAAAATGCAGTCTGTATGAAAATGTTGTACTCTTGCTCAAACACTGTCCAGTTCTCAACAATATTACTGTCAAACACAAGTGCACTAGGCATTCAAAATCCATCTGCCATGCCCACAAAGTATACAGAAACACACTGAAAATATGGCCTTTGTAATTATGTACAAACAAACTGTGCTGAGGGCTTGCAATAATATTGAAATATACAGTAAACTCTTTGAAATGCTTTACTTTGCGAAATATGTTCTCTAAAGGGTGTACTTTGTGAAATAGCTTTACTGTAACACTGCACAAACATGTGAACATTTTCTACACTTTTGATAACTTGGATATCTTTGCTTATTAGGAAAATACATATGCTTTGCGAAAATGTTGTTGTTTCCCTTTATTATTCATTTTATGCAATTCGGACTTTATTTCAGACATTTTCCATAGTAATTTTAATATTTTATAAATATCATAGATATCTGTTTATGCAAAAATAGTTTAGAACATTCTGTATGCCCCTTTTCTTATTTTACGAATAAGAAATCATGCTGAGCAAGTTTTAATGCCTGAAATTCATTTCTGAACTGTTTGGAGAAGTATGCACATTTTTAGGATGGTCCACTCATCTATATTCCACCAGCATCGGGATAAGTGCCTTAAATAATTTTTGCTAAGCCTTTTCTAATTGTATGCCCCTTTGATATGCCAGTTTTGACTTCAGGCCCTTTTAGATATGCCGGTTCTGATTCATGCCCTTTAGACATGCCACTTCTGACACCATGTTGCCCGTTCATCTCTAATGCAATTAATAAGAAGGCTTGGGGTTTCGTTCAAATGCTTTAATATATACAAACACATCAGGATGAATAGCAGCATCTTCAGATATGAACAAACTAATTAACAAACAGAGCTTACATACGTACATGTTCACATCTCAACAGCTAATTACAAAAAGGCAATCAGGTTCACACGTGCTGCATACTTATACTTTAGTGCAAGCTCTTGGATAGCTTCTTAAAGGTATATACACATGCATATTGATCTACAGGCTGTATATGAAATACTCTTTCAGACAGAATGTGAAAGTGATCTGGATCTGCTGTAATTCTAGAAACGTCTTTGTAGAAACCTTCTTGGATGCTTCTACAGACATTTCTTGACACACCTGTTGGCTGGGCAGTTCTCAGATATGGTGCTCGTGCTCACTGTAGTCTGTTTGCACCATGTTCATTCCAAACAAATGAATCCTGTTTCTTCTCAACAACATTCAGTTCTTAGGATGGATAACAAAAGATCAGGCTTACTCATACTTCATAACAACCATTCCTTTTGACTGTTTATTTTTTTAATGGAATTTTTCTGTAATCTCACTCTTCCTTCCTCTTTTAAAGATAATCTATTTGTTGCAGCTTTATCAGAATTGAACTTCTGCCTTGTCTGGTTTATTTTCTGTCTTCTTATACTGAGTTTGTGCATGAGCCTGAGCCTGCAGAGTGCAGCAAGAAAGCAGAGATAGTCAATGAACTCTAATTGATGACTCATCTATAAATGAGAATGGGATAGACAGCAGTTAATCTGGCAGTGTAATCATCCTAGCAAAAAAAAAAACACATTCACAATACTCTAGCCTTTACCATCTCTACAAACTAATCTGATCCTAAATGCATAATAGTAAAGTTTAGTATAAAGTATAGAACAAAGTACTAGATTGCCTTAATCTATATTCCACCTCCACCTCCTCCCATTACCTCCTTCTGTACCATAAACGCACTGGCACAATGCTCTGCACAGATTTAATTTATTCTCTTTGGGAACCTCAGACAAAACTGGCTTTCTCCACCACAACTCTCTCTACAGCAATAGTCTAACTTTACTAACTTATTTGTTTTCTCATTCCTAATAGATGACCATCAAGCCCCCTACTGTTGTCTCAGTGTCTCCACCTGCATGTCCCATTCCAACAGATCCCCAGTGTTCCCTATATAGAGAGAATCTCCTAACAGGAAAGATGTCCTGCTCTGCAGAGACTCTGATTCCTTTTGCAGGGTGACAGAGGTAGATCCCCTGCAAGACATGAAGATGGAAAAAGCTTGGTAAATGGACTGTCATCCTTCTGATGAAATACTTTTCTGTTTGCCTAGCTTCCACTTTTTCCCTTCTTCAACATCAGTATTGATGTAGGCTGTGATGGCCTATGAGAGGCCATACTGAGTGTGCCTGTGTCACACCATTGGACATAGGACAGACATACCTACTCAGTTCCTTCTTGGCCGCAACCCTGCATCTTATACTTCTGAGCCCCAGACTGCCATAGCACAAGCAGTGATGGCTGGCATTATCTCCATTCCCCAGAACTGACACATCGATCCTCTGTGTCACTCTCTCAGTCACTTGAGCCCCTAATCAGATTTGGTCACCGGGGTCCTAGTCATGGTGCAGGTAATCACACAGTACTCAACATAATTCTAGCATCCCAAAGTAATCCACCTCCATCCAGGTGCTACCAACCCCCAATCCTATCATACTGGTCATTTAAAAAACTACAAGCCCCTCCCATCATTACTGCCTGTATGACCATCTCATACACAGCAGATCTGCTCTGTCAGGTTTTCACTAGCATAAAGTAAGACCCACTTTACTCTCATTCCAACTGCCATCTCTTGTTTAGATGTCTTCTGCCAACATCTTGTACCTGTTCAAGATTGCAGATTTGCCTGGTACTTACAGATGATTAAGGCTCTGAGCTGTTAATGAGCTGCATCACATGGTCAGGAGTACAAGCTGATGATTCCTTCCACCTTCATTTGCCTGCTATGTGACTCTGTGCAAGTTACTTAACTAGACAGTGCTCACCTTTGAAAAGGAACATTTTGTCTAATTGGCTTACCTGGTTTACAACTACATAAAAATCCTTCTATCTCCTTATTAGTTTAAGATAGCATGGTAATCCCTGAACATCTCTTACATCTGAAGTCAAATATCATGTGAGACACAAAGACATCACTACAGAGACAATGAAAAGCTTAAATCAGCCAAGACTACATATCTTAGGAAAGGGTCTATATTATAACATCGAAGTCTAAAAACTTTGAATGTTATAATATCAAACCCAGTAGAGCAAACCCTTTATTTATGTATTTATTTATTTAAATTTGTTGACCGGGAGTGTCCGACTGGATGTAGGTCCATTTCCAGTGGAGGCCCGGGGAGAAAAGCTCCACAGTTAAAATAAACAGACAGTATTTACATTGGATTACATAGTGATTAACAATTTACATAGTAATTACTTACAACATATTTACAGATGAAGAACATAGTACATCAGTAGACAACTAGAATCTTTATCTGTGAAGTGCATACCAGACATTAACAAATGTTACAAGAAGAAGAAGTTCGTGCTGTATAATAAGTACTGGCTTATGAGCATCTGAGCTTGCTATAATCAAGGTAGTTAGTGGAGTGGAAAGAAAGGTAGTGGTTAGATGGGGTGGATGAAATAGCAAAGCTTCAGAAAACCGAATACTCTCCGAGGGAAAGTATTCCATGGGCCGTTTCTGCAGCTTTGCTATTTCCTCAACTGTGGAGTGAAGGTTACGGACCAGGTTAAGGTAAGTGTGCGAATGAAGGTGAGTGTGCGATTGGGCATGGGTTAGGTGAGTTAGGGTTAGGGCGCGGGTCAGGTAAATGTGCGATTGTGTGAACTTGAGGGTTAGGGTGGGGTAGGTGAGTTAGGGCTAGGGAGCGGGTAAGGTGAGTGTGCGATAGTTAGGGACCTTAGGGTTAGGGTTGGGTTAAGGTAAGTTGATAGCTAGTGGTGTATGTCTGGTTTAGTGTAGGGTTTTGTGAAGTGTATGTGTGTGGATTATTTATTTTGGTGTGCTTGAGTTGTGTGTATGTTTGTCGGAACAGCGAATTTTTTCCCTGGGAAAAAAATTTGCTGTTCTGACTGTTCAGTTTTCTGGTGTTTCGATTGAATAGGTTCGATATTATAACATTCGAAGTTTTTAGACTTCGATGTTATAATATAGACCCTTAGAAAACACCGATATCTTTACCATCACAGTGCAAAGTCCTTTTCAAACAAGATTAAAAACAGCCACAATGAAAAATCCTATATATTCCTATTTTGCCATCCTTATGTACATGTTGAAACATTATTTTTTACTTCACCTCCTCACCTATATTAATATTCATCTAAACCTCATACAACCCTTTTTCTGAACTTTCTCAGCCTTCAGCTACCTTATGCTCCTCTTTTAATTTGCAGTAATCTGTATAATACAGACATCATCCAAAAACAGCATACATTTTCTGCTTCATTAAATAGGCAAATTAGTGGACATATCACTGTACCTGCAATCAAACACCAGAATACTGCACAGTACTGAAAGTGACACTTTCCTGTTTGCTTATACCAACTGTAAGCTGCTCAGTTCTGACTGCTGTTCACCCCTTCAAACTGACCCAACAACTACTCCATTTTCATAAATAATTAAAGCTTCATAATACTATAAATGCCTCCCTTTCATCCTCAGCTGCACTCAAACATCATTTTCCAATACGGAATTTGCAATATGCTATCTATTTCTCCACATATTTCTAATCTTCCCATACCACAACTCCTAGATGAGTACTCCTTGGTCATTTTACTGGCTCTTCCTTATCACTAGTATGGCACAATTTTGATAACCATTTTCCATAAACACTGCACTTCTTCTGTTCCTTTTACTTCTTCACCTGCATATGTCCTCTTTCCCCTCAGTTTCCTCTATCTTGACTTTAACACCTTTGTGTACAGGTCATAAAACAGTGTCACTGTATATTCTACTTATGAATATTTTTGTGATATATGCATCAGTGGAAATGCTAATGTAACAACTAACCTTTTAATGTTTCTCATCCACAGAAAACACAGAAATAACTATTTAAGAGGTCTGTGTTTAACCATAGAATAACATTTCCATCGACAGTTCATTCAGTGAACATTCATTTCAGAGAATGGAAAAGTAACTAGTTGGCCAACACTTCCATGTCTGCCATTTTCCCCACTGTAGTGGTCTCAGAATTGGTATATATAGTTGGGGGGGTGGGGGCAAAGCCTCCCATCTGGTTAAGTTTGAAATGCTGCACTTTTTGAGGCAGAAAAGTGTTGGCTAACTATTCACTTTAACTGGTGAAAAAATCAACGTTCCCTGAATGAATGTACAATGGTTAGGGTTCAATGTTTAGCTATTCGATGGAAATGTTATTCAATGGTTAAACATAGACCCCTATTTAAGCTCATTCTTGTTATTGAAATAACCATGTTAATCTAGCTTAGTTGTATGCACTGCACCACACTCTTGGCACTCAGATATTTCCTAATTGCCAATATCCTCTTTTTATTACTGTAAAATTTTCTGTATTGTAAACTAAAACAGCTTTATGCATCTATCTTAAAAATGCATTTCTGTTTGAACTTAATTATTTATCAGATAATTTTCAAATAATGTATCCAAATATTTCTACATCTTTGCCTTTGGCCCAGGACAAAGCTGTAAAGAGTCTTGTGACTAGCCCACCTACCCAGTTAACAGTTGTAAAATAAATAAACAAAAATAAGCAAGTATGTCAATGTATAAAATTTATTCAGATAGCTTATTGAGTACATCTCTTGGTGTGGCCCCCATAATGGTATCATTTATATTAATAACTTCATTAAGCCTTATGATTTTTTGGAAACACCTCAGCTGCTGATACAGTACTAAATGGAAGTTCTAGAATTCTATATCTTCACACAGATGAATTAAATGTACATAACTTGGAACTTTCATCCTCAAGCTTTATAAAATACATTGCTTCTGATATAATAGACATATCTTCAGACATACAAGTTTGATAATACTCTCCTTTTATAACTTTATATAAGTCATGTGTAACTATACAAATACTAATTTCATCTGGATTTACTGCAATGATCATGTTGTTGACATATTAAACATGACCTTTTTGTTTCTGCTCCATTTGCCTTACTGTTTCTCATTTGTCACTATCACAGCTGGTGGAACTTTCCATGGATTATGCCATGTTGGTTGCACTGTGGAATCTATCTGAATGTGGTAGACTTTTGGTAAACAGTTTAATCCAGTAAATAAATCTGAACTCAAAGCAAATCATCGCATTTTGTGATCTATCCTTTAATTCTACATTCTCAGTACAAATTATTTTACCATACTATGTTTCTGACAATTCAGATGATCCAGTATAGATGGTACACTTGTAATATCAACTTTCTGAAGGAGGATTGTATTTTTATTCTTATACTCAGACATACACATGCTCTGACCTTGCTGTGCATGATGCCCAGAACAAGTTAACAGATCACACAATAGTGTCTCCTTATGACTCAATTCTTCAATACTCAGTGACTGTTTCTGACCCAGTGCTTCAAATGTTTAAACAGACATTACATTACACTATACTTTTGTGACTAGTGTAAAGGTTACTGCTAAATTTGATATAATTATGTGTTGTTCCTCTCATATTTTTGACTCAGTTTGTTTTCATATTGACTTTACTTTTATCTCACACAATTCAAACTGCGTATGTTCTCAACACAAATCATACTCACTGTAGGCATTTCAAGCAACAGACACATTATAGATATTCAGATAAATGCAAATCAGAGGCTAACTTTCCAAAACCATGAAACAAAAGGTAACAACAGGTAGAAAATTAAAAAAGAAACTCATTAAAATGGTCTATGTCATGAAAAGGATGGTTCAGTTAACTAGCTACTTCTGTGATAAACATTCAATAAAAGTACTAGTATAAACTACATAGCTAACAGTCCATATTGCACCTTTAAAATCAGCAATGATCAGGTAACTGTCTTTAGCAGAACAGTGTACAAGTTAGATTATGTCTCTCATCACCTGGGTTCATACTGGTGAAATATGAATTCTTTAAGTAGTGCCTTTTAGATAAGCAAAACAAAAGTCTTAGGTACACTAGTAATGTCTCTAAAATAATATACTTATGGATTAACAAACAAAAAGACTCTGGCATGCAAATCCTTCCCAGAAGATTTCCAGTAATTTACTTTGGATCTCAACTATCAGGACTTCCATTGACACTACCAAAATTCCAAACAAAGATTCCTATCTTAGAAGTGACTGCTGCAGCCTTGGTGTGTCTCTCCTTTACAAAATACTCCAGTCTTCTCAGGACTCCCAAACTAGCAACTTCTGCTACAAAGTGAATTCTCTGGCCTTATAAAGGTACCAGTCAACAGCAACTTCTCCTTAAATGGCTTCAGGTATTTTCAATTAAAGGTAATCAGGAAACTAGTCTTGATTGGTGCTTCTGTGAATTTTCTCCTAATATAAACCTGTTGTTAAAATTGTGTGATTTCTCTCTTGCTTTTTGTGTTTAAATGTTATGTTCATGTAAGAAATATTTAAAAATATTTAAAAATCTTGTTAAATAAGTTAATCTCATATATAGATGGTTTTAACCTGCAATTATAAATGTGCATCATGTGTAACTCAAATATGGAGCTTTTCTCCTCAGGCCTCCACTGAAAATAGGTTTTGCCCAGCCAGACTTTTTCTGGTCAACAAAGACAAATAAATAAATAAATTGTAATATTCTGTTTCAGTCCCAGCCTTGCACATGTGATTCTTTGGCCTTATAAAGGCACCAGTCAACAACTACGTCTCCTTAAGAGACTACAGGTGTTTTCACTTAAAGCTGACCATGTGACCAGTCTCTATGCCTGCTTCTGTGCATTTTCTCCTAATATAAACCAGTTGTCTCCACTTTGTGATACTCCATTTCAGTCCTAATTTTGCACTATTATACCATATGACTGTACCATGCCTAGTAATGCCATCCATTAGGCAGTTTCCTAGTAGAGCCATTATGCTGTGTTATGCCATAAATAACTAATTTTCCTTACACTGCTCTAATCCATGCAGACTCTTTGATTATAATTATTTGTTTACTTTTACATAATTGTTTCTTCTGATACAGCTTCTGCATCTTCAGTAATAGCTGGGCATTTCTATTTGTAATGCTTATAGTACACCTACTGCACAAGGATTGTCTGTGGTGTATTTGAACTGATTCTCATCCTTGACTTCATCAGTCATTTTATTGAATTTTTACTCATTTTCAGCTTTCCATCCCACAAGTTACTTTATATACATCAAGATCTTGACTGGGCTGTTTGAATTGTGACAGTATTTTCACTCACTCTGCACACTTTCTTTAATGTTAAACCTTATTCGTTCAGTAATCTGCCCCCTGTCTGTTTATTTTTTTATAGCAAACATCATTTTGTCACATACTAATGAATTGTGTAACTCCCATTATTCACTTGTAGTTTACTAGGTATTTTAATCAGTTTCTATAGTAGTCTGTAATAACCTTATTTTAAATTCTTTCTAGAATATATATGTAGTTATATAAATAAAGCTACCAAACTTTGCCAGCATATTCAGAACTGAGGCAACTTAGGACATTGAACAAAGATGATGCTGCTTTTACAATTTAAGCAGTAATGGGTTTCCTTGTTCCTAATATCTAAATTGCTATTGAAATGCAGAAGTCATTTTTTCTTGTGAAACACAAGTGCTTGAATCAAGCTATTTGAAGCACTGGGCTTTAAAACTGGTAATTTTCTCAGAATTCTCAAGAGAAAGGCATATACTTGTTTGACTTTTTTTCCCAGAAAACAAGTACTTTCTTTTTCTGCAAGTAATAGTGGTACTGGATATGATATAATTGTTTACTATCAAAATGATGAAAGTCACAATTTTTTTGAATCACTTAAGTGAGCCATTAGGTTGAATTTTGCAATGTTGTATTGAGAAAATGCCGAAAATGACTAAAGCAATGTTCGACATTCGGCCATGTTCGAAACCTCCGACATTAATTAAACTGTAGTCTGTGATGTACTGTACTGTTGCACTAAAACAATATGTTAATTTAGTTTTTTTTTTTAAATGACAATAGTGTAAAACTAGTTTACATGTTTGCATGTACAATTTTGCAGGATGGCAAGCCCCCTTGCACCCCCACATCACCGCCACATTAAATATACCAACTCTGAGATTGCACTACAGTAAAGACGAGAGCAAACTTCCTGATACACACTGTAAATGGGTTTTGCCCAGCCAGACTTTTTCTGGTCAACAAAGACAAATAAATAAATAAATGGTAATATTCTGTTTCAGTCCCAGCCTTGCACATGCGATTCTTTGGCCTTATAAAGGCACCAGTCAACAACTACGTCTCCTTAAGAGACTTCAGGTGTTTTCACTTAAAGCTGACCATGTGACCAGTCTCTATGCCTGCTTCTGTGCATTTTCTCCTAATATAAACCAGTTGTCTCCACTTTGTGATACTCCATTTCAGTCCTAATTTTGTACTATTATACCATATGACTGTATCATGCCTAGTAATGCCATCCATTAGGCAGTTTCCCAGTAGAGCCATTATGCTGTGTTATGCCATAAATAACTAATTTTCCTTACACTGCTCTAATCCATGCAGACTCTTTGATTATAATTATTTGTTTACTTTTACATAATTGTTTCTTCTGATACAGCTTCTGCATCTTCAGTAATAGCTGGGCATTTCTATTTGTAATGCTTATAGTACACCTACTGCACAAGGATTGTCTGTGGTGTATTTGAACTGATTCTCATCCTTGACTTCATCAGTCATTTTATTGAATTTTTACTCTTCAGCTTTCCATCCCACAAGTTACTTTATATACATCAAGATCTTGACTGGGCTGTTTGAATTGTGACAGTATTTTCACTCACTCTGCACACTTTATTTAATGTTAAACCTTATTCGTTCAGTAATCTGCCCCGTCTGTTTATTTTTTTATAGCAAACATAATTTTGTCACATACTAATGAATTGTGTAACTCCCATTATTCACTTGTAGTTTACTAGGTATTTTAATCAGTTTCTATAGTAGTCTGTAATAACCTTATTTTAAATTCTTTCTAGAATATATATGTAGTTATATAAATAAAGCTACCAAACTTTGCCAGCATATTCAGAACTGAGGCAACTTAGGACATTGAACAAAGATGATGCTGCTTTTACAATTTAAGCAGTAATGGGTTTCCTTGTTCCTAATATCTAAATTGCTATTGAAATGCAGAAGTCATTTTTTCTTGTGAAACACAAGTGCTTGAATCAAGCTATTTGAAGCACTGTGCTTTAAAACTGGTAATTTTCTCAGAATTCTCAAGAGAAAGACATATACTTGTTTGACTTTTTTTCCCAGAAAACAAGTACTTTCTTTTTCTGCAAGTAATAGTGGTACTGGATATGATATAATTGTTTACTATCAAAATGTTGAAAGTCACAATTTTTTTGAATCACTTAAGTGAGCCATTAGGTTGAATTTTGCAATGTTGTATTGAGAAAATGCCGAAAATGACTAAAGCAATGTTCGACATTCGGCCATGTTCGAAACCTCCGACATTAATTAAACTGTAGTCTGTGATGTACTGTACTGTTGCACTAAAACAATATGTTAATTTAGTTTTTTTTTTTAAATGACAATAGTGTAAAACTAGTTTACATGTTTGCATGTACAATTTTGCAGGATGGCAAGCCCCCTTGCACCCCCACATCACCGCCGCATTAAATATACCAACTCTGAGATTGCACTACAGTAAAGACGAGAGAAAACTTCCTGATACACACTGTATTGCATTCTCCTATCAAAACATCGACCTCTAAAACACGATTGCACAACATCGAATCCGCTCTTGACTTTCAGTTTATTTATTCAGAGTATCTTTGTTCGTGATTTGTTCCACTTGGTCAAGTGATTCCACATATGTGGAATCCGAGTAAGTGTCATTTCACATTTTGATAGTAAACTGACTGTAATATGTAATAGGGAATGCCTCTACACAAGTGATGTGGGCTTGCTTCCACATCAAACATTAATTCCAGACAAATGTCTATTTGGTCTTCTGATCTCATATGTCTACATTTGAGGTGGAATCTGCTATTTTTGAGAAGAGCCAGTATTACTTATGCCCACATGTGTTGTAACTTTATTGTACTGCATGCAACTTCAAATCATGTACACCATATTTTTTTAGTTCCTCTTGCTATCCATTTATAAGAACATTTTCTTCAGCTTAATTTATCAAGCTTGTTGCTGCTGAAATGTTATTTGCCAATTTTTTTACTGTAACCTAGTACAGCAACTACCATCTAGTCTTTATTAAACAATTTTATTACTGGTTCAGTAAAGAAATAACCATTGTTTGCATGTATTGTTCAATTAACATACATGCATTAGTAATCAGCTAGTCATTCCCTAGCTTCCACTTCCTTAATTCCAAGGCTGTTAAGGATTTTTTTCTATATATGATAATCTACATTGATGACTTACAGTTCTGAATTTAGAAGTTGTTTCTTTCTTCTTTTTGTTTGTATAATCAATTTGCAGATTGTGCCTTTCCATTGTTTTAATGTTTTTCAACTGTTCATAGTTACAATTTAGAAGATTCTACTTTAAGACATCCATCTGTTAGTTCTTTTTGAATAGATGATTCTGAGCCATTACATTTATTTTTCTATACTGTAATTAACTGATGTACAGTTAGCAGTTTTAAAAACACATGAACTACATTTATGCCTTATATGTTTGTTTTTTTAATCCATTTTTAACCATAATAAAAGCGTTAAAGAAACCATTTTAGGCAGTTGTCTTATCTCAGTCAGAAATCAAATCAAATAGAAAAGAGCTGTTTATGTTTATTTTTGAGTGCACAAATCATAATGATAAAGTTCTTCTGTCTAGCAGTCCCTGTTTTCTTCTTCTTTTGTCATGTTATTTTTCATCAAATAGTAACATTGTAACATGTATTCTTTACAGATATCGTAGTTCTTATTGCCTCTGTGGCAGTTGTTTCTGCTGGAACTCAGGGTAACATTTTTGCAACTTCTGCACTCAGAAGTCTCCGCTTTCTGCAAATCCTACGGATGGTGCGGATGGACAGAAGAGGAGGAACGTGGAAGTTGTTAGGCTCGGTTGTTTATGCACACAGTAAGGTGAGTAAAGTTGGCATCCAAGAGTAGCTATATTTTTAACATACTTTTTAAGAGGAAGTTGACAATAAGGGCTAACTAGACATGCTCATGTTCATTTTAACATTTTTCCCAAATATCTTATCAGTTCCTAAAGTCATCTCTTATGAATGCGTGCTTCTGTATAACAACACTTCACTGTAGTCAGCACAGAACTTTTGATTTGTGTTATAGTAGCACAAGTGTAAAAGGTTTGTACAAATGCTTAACTCTTTTATGTTCATTTTGTCTTGAAAAAAAATGGTAAGAATTTGAAGAGGTATTTCAAAAAGTAGAATCCTACCTACCAGTTTATAATCCTGCTTGTATTGTTTTCCTAGTGTTAGCCATTGTAGTTTTAGGAAATAAGTTGCTTGCGGCATTTATATTTATTAATTACTGTATCTTGTTTTATTCACAGGAGCTAATTACAGCTTGGTACATTGGATTTTTAGTTTTAATCTTCTCATCTTTCCTTGTGTACCTTGTGGAAAAAGAAGAAAATGCACAATTTTCTACTTACGCTGATGCACTCTGGTGGGGTACAGTAAGTATTCACATATATATGCAACTGTTTATATTTCTCCAAGCTTTCCATAATAATTGTGAATACAGAACTAGAAGCCTAGGGGGCATTTTTAATTATTGTTGTGGGATATAACAAGGTCAAAGCTAATTTAAGAAATATACTGTACAGTGATATTGCATATCAGCATCACAGTTAAGAGATATTGCAGTTCACATTTAGATTAGCAGTTTTAGACAATATCATTCTGAATGTATTATTTCCAGTTAATCATTCAGGTGTTTAATCTCAAATCCCAGTTTCTAGTTCAGACATAATTCTTATCACCCCAACAGTTTTTTTTCTGATTTAAGAACATTCACAAGGAAAATCTTTAATTTTGTACTGTAAATTTCTTTTATCATTCCTAGCTTCTCACAAACCAAATGGTATAAAATATTTCACTTAATTTATTTAAGTGTTATGATGCGATTAAATAGTTGAAATGAAAATAATTAAATAAATAAAACAAAAACAAAGAAACTAGCGGCCTTAAAACTTTGTTGATGAGCTCAGTCACAAAGATTTCCAAAAATCATGAAACCCAGTTAGTGTTCCAAAGCAACAAGCCTTCATCACAGACAAGAGATCCTCAGTAACAAAAAATTAGAAATATTTTAACAATGTTAAACATATCAGCTTTTATATACTCAGAAGTAGGTGCGGAAAAAGTACATATTGTCTAATTTTAAACCAGTCTATTCAAGGCAAACAGTATAAACAGGGCCATAAAAGTGCATTTTAGAACAAGTACCCACTCCTGCACACTACTACTGATTACATCAGATTAAATCCTAGTTAAAGAAAACACTACCTATGTGCAGCACATATTCCTAAATTAGGTATTAAAAAAAGTATAAAATACACATTAAAAAAAATCGCTTTTGGCTACCTAATGCAATAAAGCCTTCATCAGGTCTGTGACAAGAACTAAAATCAAGAAAAAACACATAGCTATCTAACTATAAACATAATCTAACTAGAACACTTTAAATATAAATACATCTGTCTAATAATATCATCTAGTAAATATCCATCCATGTGATTTGTGTGCATAAAAACTAAGTAACAGCTTACAGAAAATGTCAGTGCTTTGCAAAAAAAAAAAAAAAAACTGTCATGACAGTTTTCATGTTTACAGCCCCAAAAAACTAGTAGAAAAAAACATATAGAAATACAGAAAACAGTGGATGAAGTAAACTAGTAATGTATAAAATTGTGCAGGTGTGTGCATGAGTAAGCATGAATGTCCACCAGTATGATTAATGGGGGAATTATACCAATACTAGATGGTAGCAGTGTCATGGACAAAAATGTGTGTTTTGAATTTAGCATTTAAATCTCTGGTATGATGCAATAAATCTAATCAAAGCAGAACTGAGGTTAAAGTAACTAAACATATATACATTTATACACATTTTACACATTACTATTATTATTATTGTTATTATTTAGTATATTTAGTACTAACAATATTTTCTCAAACAATCCCTAAATTACCTTTACAGATTGTATGACAGCTTAAGTAAATTCAATGCACTCTTAACAGAGCAATAATAGTTAATTCTTGGTTTTCTGAATGCATTTAATTTCATATGCCAGCATAATTCCTTTTTCTCCAAAACACCAATGTCTCCTTGAAGCCCATCCATCTTCATACAGTCCAGAATGATACAGTTAAAACCAGAATATCTGAACTGTTCTAATAAGTGTTTGGATAAGGTGTTCATCTGGTATTTACATCTGATGTCAAAAAGATGACCAAAAATCATCCTTTTCAGTTTATTCATATTCTTATCCACATAAAATGCAGGGCAGTCATTACACATGGCCCTACATACAACTTTCTCAGTACTATACTTACCACCTACTGAAGATTTCACCATCTTTTTAAGATACAGGTACTCAAATGAATGGCACTCCATCAAGTATTCGCAAAAAGTGCAGTTAGGTGGCCCACAAATTTTACTGCTCATGCCATCCTGCTGTTCTTTATTTTTCTTTTCCATAGCTACTTATGCTTCTGCTCTTTTTATTTACAAAATTAGGATGATCTCCTAAATCTCTTACAAGCTGCTGGAGAGCTCAATTCTCCCTAATAATGGCTTTAATTGTATTGAAATCCCAGGTGTAAGTTAGAAAGCAGCTGTCCTTACTTTTCTCTTCTTTTGGGTTAGGGTGCCCTTTTTGCATAATTCAACCAAAAGGTTTATTCCACATTGGGTTATTGTTAGTTTAAGAATCTCTAATGGGATCCAAGATTAATTTTAACATGTTT
The DNA here is from genome assembly GCF_019279795.1 of Protopterus annectens. Taxonomy (NCBI): domain Eukaryota; kingdom Metazoa; phylum Chordata; order Ceratodontiformes; family Protopteridae; genus Protopterus; species Protopterus annectens. The sequence continues at coordinate 624,409,232 of NC_056726.1, read as the reverse complement.
GATTCATATCCTCTGGTTAAGAAATCATTTTCAAGATAATTCATATTTTTGAGAAAAGGGGCTAAATCTGTGGTAATGCATGCTAACCTGTAGCCCTGTGATTTCATTACATTGTGCTTAGTTTTTACTGGATGCATAATGTCTCTGTGAACTAAGTAATTCACTCTTATGGGTTTTCTGTATAAGTAACTAATTCATTTTCCTCTGTTTTTATCAGTATTGATAGTCATATCAAGGAACTGCACTGACTTTGAGCTAATGGAAGTGGTAAATTTCAGGCATGAGATGGAGTTATTGATGTAATGGATAAAACCAGTGAGTTTAGATTTCTCACCTTACCAGACTATACATCATCAATAAAGCAAAATGGTCATAAAACTCTGGTATGCACTTTGTAGTACAAATTCCTCCTCCCACTTGCCTAAGTCTACATTGGCCAGGCTAGGGGCCATAGCTGCACCTATGGCTATCCCCTCATCTGTTTGTAAGCCTGGCCATTGAAACTGAAAAAAAACTAATTCAACACCAAGCTTAGTGGCTTTCACAAACATTCATTTTGCCCTTGTGTAGCATTGTTACTTCTGCTATAAGCCTCTGTAGTTGCTTCAGTACAGTGCATGTGTGGTAACACAGTGTAAAGGGCTTCAACTTCAATAGTTACCAAAATGCTTTGTTCAATCACATGCACTTATTTTATTTTTCTTAAAAAATCAAGTGAATCTGAAATAAAAGATGAGTTTTTTTTTCAGCAAGAGGCTGAAGAATAAAATCTAAGTATATGTCTCTGATATGGAACCTCCATTTCCAATTACAGGTCTGTAGGGTGGATCTTCCCTATTCTTATGGGGTTTGGGAATCCCCAAAAAAAACAAGGTAATTTAGGGTGAGGAGTGTTCAAATACTCAAAAAAGTTTTCACTAATAAGTTTTTCATTAAGCATTGTGGTTAGCTTATCTTTCCATTCTATAAATGCAGTTTTAACCTCCTCAAAGGAATGTTTAGAATAAACCTCAGGTGCGTTTGGCATGTTCTCTAATTTCATTATATAACTGTCAGTATCTGTAACAAATATGCCCCAACCCTTGTCAGCCTTCATATGATGTCTAGTTCTATCATTGCTCAAATTCTTAAGTGCTAATACCTCATCCTTTGAAATATTATAAAACTTACATTTTGGTGTTTATTGAGAGCCGATCTTATGTCGGGCTTGCATTTTGTCTTGAAGGCTGTAAATGTAGGAAGCAGTAGGGAGGCAAAAACTACTGGGTTTTTTCATTTTTTCTTTGATGGGTTTATCTTCCTCCATGTAATTTTTCTTGTGACATACACGTTTCAAATTCAACTTCCTTACATACATTTTTAAATCAATGATGGTCTGTGTCTCATTGCTCCTTCCCTGAGGTATGAATGTAAGTCCTCTGTTAAGCACTTTTTCTTCAATGCTGTCAGTGGTTTCTGTGAATGATTCCAGATCTGGGGGCTAATTCTGTCCACAGGCTTATGGCCCTGATGGGCGGAAGTTGTTCCCCAAGTACCTCAACTCTCTCTCTCCCCTGTCCACTGCTTCCTCCTCAAGTTCTTCTGGTTCTCCCTCCTTGGGTTCAGATGGTAACTCTCTTCTCTTTGGAACCTCGGTGAGCTGTATCTCTGGTTGTAATTATAATTGTTGTGATCATAATTCTTGTTCATGTGTACTGGGCTCTGGTGCTGTGAGCCCTGGGAGTTGTATTGTGGCTGGGTAGGATTCCAGTCTTCTCACATGTTTGTATACACACACACACACATACACATATGTGTGTGTGTGTGTGTATATATATATATATATATATATATATATATATATATATATATATATATATCTATATATAAAGTCTTTATATATTGCAGTTTATACTATCTGTACAATTGTTATTGTCACATGATCAAGGTTGTGACTGAAAATGGTCCCTAGATCAATCCTCTTAACCAGTTAATATAGCCAACATAAAGCATAAATAAAAATATCCCAACAGATCATTATGATCGCAAAATTTAAACAAAGGGACAACTATCATATGGATAGTCTAATTCTCAGTAAATGTAATTAAGCAGTGGAATTCAATACCAGAAACTTTTTTTAAAGTATTTGCATTCTATGTGATTATTTTCTTGTAATTCACTGATAGATTAACCAAGCAATGTAACTTCAGTTGTTTCTCTAACAAATTAGCCTTCTAAGTCTCACCTTACCCTGTTTTTAATCAATATCTTGGAGCTATGTGTTCCCACTTCATTATTCCACTACTCTGCATCGGTCAAAGTATACTGTTCATTATTTGTGACATACTTTTTTCAATGTTATTTTAGAAGCTTTTTTCATTTCCTTTCTAAACTACACACCTTTTCTAATAATTCTACTCTGCTTTCTTTCCAGACACTTCCCACCCAGGACGTCTCCCACTTTAACAAATCCCCTATCTCTTAACTGTTTCAATCTCCTTCCTTCTGATTTTTCCCACAATGCTATCTTTCTGTAACTCCCTCAGCCTCACAACACCTGATGTTGTACAGTCTTAGTTCAATAAATAGCTCCTCTCCCAGGCCCATGCTTACAGTTATCAAGGTTATCAGAACTTGTCAGAGATTTGGGATCCATGGCTATGCTTAAAAAGGCCCTTGTGGTCGTTAGCCTAGTAAACACCTATGAACCTTATACTTGTAACTCATTTCTTCTTGTTTTCTTTTAACCCACCATTTGTACAGGTGATTATTGCACACGGGAATTATCTGTCACTTTTATTACATCCAGTGTTGTACTTTCTTATTTTTCTGATCATCCTAGTGTTTAATATGACACAAATTTCTCTTTGATTACTTGATGTGTGTGTACTTTTGTGTCTAACATGTCCTTATGACTGTCATGCTACAGATTTGTATTTCATTGCTTAATTTCTATTAACTATTTCATTGTGTATTTTAGTTATATGTCTATTGATCTAGGCTGAACCTGAAAATGATCCACTGATATCACTGAACTATCCTGAATAACAAATCTAAATAAATAAACAATCAAGTAAACAACTGGATAAAGAAATTATTCTGTTGATTGTGAAATGTTTAATAAATTGAGCTTTATTTCCTGAGATGCCACGGAAAAAAGATTGCTAGACCAGCCAGACTATCATGGTCAAGAAATAGAAATAACTATATAAATACCTAAATAAGTGTGCTAAATTTCAAAAGGAATCTTGTGACATAATTGTGATGTGTGTTCTCTAATCACTATTGTCGTTTCCCAATCCTTAAGAAGTATTTTCCAGTAATACATTCCACTCTGCACATATGTATAGTTTAAATTCAACATGATTACTTTTTGCATTTCTTTCCAAACATCTGACTTGCATTATTGTCTTAGAGTTTTACATGCTTCATAAGCATTTTCAAATTTCAATCAAGGATTCACTTGAGAAGAACCAGCAAACTTCTCAGTTTCATAATTTTGATCAACAACCTGCAGTCTTTTGAACATAATTTTTTTTATCTCTATACATTTTATTAAAACCATTTACAGGTTACCTGTATCCACTAGGAACATAGGTGCCAAGCCAGGGATGAATTTCCTGTTCCCCATCCAATAGTCCAAGTTATACTTGAATTGGGTTAGGCAGGAACTCTCCTTCACATGGATAGGGAGGCTGTTACAGAGATGGGGTAATCTCTGGTATACATACCTGTCTGTCCAGCAAGTCCTATTATTTCACAGGCAAGGTTTAAGTCTTTGGAACTGGTCATTCTGGTCCTGTTTGTTTAGCTGATATGCAGGAGGTCCATCAGAGTGGGGTCTGGCAATGCCCTGTATGCCAGGCATAGGTCTCCCCTCAACAGCCTGTAGGAGATTGTGAAATGTTTAATAAATTGAGCTTTATTTCCTGAGATGCCATGGAAAAAAAAGATTGCTAGACCAGCCAGACTATCATGGTCAAGAAATGAAAATAAATATATAAATATCTAAATAAGTGTGCTAAAATTGAAAGGAATCTTTTCCTAAAGTTAAGAATCAAAACTGTACCCATGCAGGGATAGGGCCTTTATGTGGTCTGCATAGGACATTTTACTTGTGCCTTGTATTCTTTTAGTGAGGAACCTCTGTGGACATTCTGGTTTTTGGATATGTCTGGTTAAATACATAACAAAGGGGGCATTGTACACAATAATAGGTCTGATGAATGCCAAATACAGTGGAACAATGATTCCTTGGACCTAGATGCCATACTTTTGTTTATAAGTTGCGCAACATAGAATGTTTTCCACACTACTTTAGACACATGATGGTCAAAGGCTAGATTATTGTTTATGTGTGTCCCCAAGTCCCTGACTACTGACTCAAATCTAAGGGGTGTTTTGTCAATATGATAGTTACCAGAGGTGGATGATTTACTGAAGGATATTATTATTAATTTCCTGGCATTTAGTTTTTTTAGTCCATGGCTCTAACACCAGTTGTTTGTCTGTGTCAGCCCTTCCTGGAGAACATTTGTGTCAGTATGGGATTCAATTACAGTTCCTAATTTGCAATCATCTGCAAATTCAGTCAGAAGTAAATGCCAAAAGGGAGTGGTCCAAGGACTGATGCCTGAGGAACTCTACTTGTGACTGGCCTCTTTGTAGAGGTACACTCCCCAATTTTAACTTCCTGGTTCCTGTCTGAGAGCCATTTGGCTATCCACTGGATGACATGCAGGTTTGTGACTAATCTCTTGAGTTTTTTAACAATGCCCAAGTGGGGTATTGTGCCAAATGCCTTGGTCAGGTCAAGGTAGGCAGTTGTGAACCATTTTTCTCTCATCCATTGCTTTGGTAACCCTCTCAAAGAAGTCCACCAGGTTAAGTAGGCATGACCTGCCCTTGATGAAACCAAATTGGGTTGGGTACATTGTCCGGAGGTTTACTATATCATTATTGATCATGTCCATGATAAGTCTTTCCATAGCTTTGCATAAAAGACATGATTCTAGTGAATTTATATTAAAAAAGCCCAGTGTTCCTTTTCTTGCTTATAACAACAAATGCTACATGAAACTTAAATTTGAATTGTAGGGACAGTATCATAGTTGCTTTTGTCATCTTCATTACTGATGTTTATATGCTTCTCTGGGTGCTGCTAACCACCAGGCTTCACCCAGTTGGACATGGTCTATTTATTGCCTTACCAAGGAGTTTCATCTGGAAACAGTACAGCAGCTGTATAGAGGTAGACATCATTCAGGCAGCCATAATGCTGTTTTATGTCCAGCTATTATTCCAGTAATGATGATATTTGTAACAGCCTAACCCCATATTGGGGAGGGGGACATACAATTCACATTATTACTGAAGGGGATGACAATGCCTTCCCCATGTGAATGCACCCCTTCTGTATTGAATTCTGTAATTAAGTGCTGGCTTGGTGAAGTTATACTCCACCACCAGGCTGATCATTTGCATCATCACCCCTCTTCTGAGGAATTGTGGCAGTACACAGCATGCTGTACTTCACCCTGCCCTCTAGGTTGAGTATAGGTTCATAGGTTGGTACTAAACTATCGGCCTTAGGGCCTATACAAGCCTAGCAATAACAATTCCCTGGCTAATTCTTCCCACACTATTTACTTCCTTGGACCCCTGTCTAGCAGGGCAAGTGACGTGATCCCCGGGGTGAATTTCCTTTCTCCCATCCAATCATCAAGGTTCCTTTTGAAGAGGGCCAAAAAGGCGCTCTGCTTGACATGTATGGGCAGTCTACTCGAGAGTCTGGGGAGTCTCTGTGTCAGGAACCTATCCCTCCAGCATGTTTTGTTTATTGTGATGACAAAGTTTAGATCCCTGGAGCATGTGGCTCTGAGGGATTGGGATTTCTTTAAGTGTAGCATGTCCAACAGCTCTGGGTTTGACATGGCCTTGTATGTTAAGCAGAGATCGCCTCAGAGTAGACTATATGCGACAGAGTATAGCTGGAGTTTTTTTAGGGTGGTCAGCATAGGGCATCTGCTTTAGGCCTGTGATTCTTTTAGTGAGGTATTTCTGCGACCTTTCCAGTTGTTGCAGATGTCTTGAGAGGTACATACCAAACGGGGCATTGTATTCTATAATGGGTCTAATGAGGGATGAGTTCAGTGGGACAATGACCTCCTTTTTTCTGGATGAAAAGCCCTTAGTGATGAGGTGTGCCACATACAAGGATTTCCTGACTGTTGTGGCAATGTGGTTATTGAAGGTGAGACCACTGTCCACCTGTATCCCTAAGTCTCTTATCACACTTTCGGTGTTTAGTGTACTGCCACCTATGTGGTAATTCACAGATACATGTTTTTTTCCCTAAGGGGATAACTATACATTTCTTGGCACTGAGCTTGAGCCCATGGCTCTGGCAACAAGCATCTGTTTCTGTAAGGCCCTTTTGTAGAGTATCCACATAATTTGGGGATTCAATAATGGCTCCCAGTTTGCAGTCATCTGCAAACATTGTTAGCCAGAGTCCTTTAGTGTTGGTCTGTACTTCAGAGAAGTAGATGCCAAACAAGAGAGGTCCCAGGACCGAACCCTGAGATACTCCACTTGTCACTTGTCTGGAGCTGGATTTGGAGTCAGCTACTTTTACAGTGCGGGTTCTGTCAGTAAGCCAGTTGGCAACCCATTGAGTGACATAGGTATTAATGCCCAGCTTAGTAAGTTTATCTATGATTCCAGAGTGGGGAATTGGTCAAAGGCCTTGGAGAGGTCCAGATAGGCTGTGTGTACTGCCTTACCCACGTCCACTGCTCTGGAGACTGATTCAAAGAAGTCAATCAGGTTCAGGAGATAAGATCGCCCTTCATGAATCCAAACTGGATGGGGTCCAGTGTTTTAAGGTTGCCAATGTCTTTTTTTATATGTTCCATGATAATACGTTCCATGGACTTGCAGATCAGGCTTGTCAGACTGATGGGGCGGTAGTTCCTGGTATCCAAGGTGGATCCCCCCTTGTGGAGTGGAATAACTGTAGCTGTGCTCCACTCAGTGGGCACGAAGCCTGAGGTGAGGGTATGATTAAACATGACACTTTGGTGAGGTGCCACTTCATTTTGTAGTTCATGTAGTACACAGCCTGGGATGTCATCTGGTCTCATGGATGCTGTATTCTTAGCTTTGTTGAGTGCATTTTTTACCTGTGTGGCCATTATTACTGGAATTTGGCAATCTTCCGGTATTGAGATGGGCCATTTAGGGGGTGACAGGGGGGTGAAGATGGCACTGAATTGATCTGCCAGGATATTGGCAATATCCTTGGGATCAGTATATTTAATACCATTCTGTTTTAGCTCAGAGCAGATGTGAGCATTGCCATTTAGATTCTTTTTTTTTTTAAAACAAGTTTATTGTTTTTAACATACAAAATAAATATCATGACAATTTTATACAAGTAATTAAAATGGAAATGTTTATAACATTCAATAAAATAACCAAAGTATTTACAAAGACATCCACTACAATCAAATCAATTAATGAAACTAAACTACCATGCTATTGAAGTTAAGATTTTTTTAACAAATTTTGTAAATTATCCCATATAATATAGTAAGATGTTTTTCTAGTAGTTCTTGATTTTATTGTCATCAATTCCATATGGCACACTGCAGTCATAACATTTTTAAATTCATTAAACGAAGGAGGTGTATCTGAAATCCAATTTCTGGTTATTATTTTTCTAGCTACTGCTAGAATAGACCATAACAAGGGAAGCTTAACCTTTTTAACACTTTGAGGTACAGGAGTGTTGAATAATATAAGAGATTTAGAAATAATGAAATTATCTGTAAAAAGAGCCTGTAAAAAATCATTGATTGACTTCCAATATTCTTTCAATTTTATACAGTCATAAAACATATGTGCCCAATCAGCATTAATTTCTACATTACATCTTTTACATAGATTGTCTTTATTATTTATTTTATTCATCATCAAAGGTGTATAAAAGGATCTATGTAAAAATTTCCAAGTAAAAAGTCTCCAGATAATGGAAGAAGTAGTTTTATAAGCAGATTCCAATATGTATTGTTTATCTTGTTGATTTGGTAATTCACCATTAATGGAAGTGAAATAGTTCCAATAGGTATCTACATTGTAATAAGTTTCTTCTCTAATAATTTTATGTATGTATGAAAGCTTACCTTTATCAGAAACTTTATGTTGTAAATTTAATATCAAGTAATCAATCAGTATTGGAATAGATTCTTTAACTGTTATAGACATTAAATCAATTTTATTAATGAGATGTTGTCTAAAGGTCTGAACTTCTAACCAACAAGTTTCTCTCAGATCCAATTCTTGTTTTAAGAAGTCTAAATTTTTAACTTTATTATCAGATAGCAACTGATACCAGTACTTTAGATCATTTTCTGTGACTAAATGAGTTCTTTCAGAAGTGGATGACAAAAGCATACCTTGTGTATACATTATAGGAAATATAATAAAATTCCATTCCTTATACTTAGGATGCATGAATATAAAATTACGATAACTAATAATAATGTTTAATGGATAACTAACTATATATTTTGGTGTAATAGGTGAAGTACAAAATTCTTTTAGTAACCATAGCATGGAGTTATTTACAATCATATTTTTATGTATTAAAGAGATTTTCATGAAGTGAATACTAATTAGTTCCCAGTAATCTTTCCATTTTGCAACATATGACTGATCTATTAACAAAGTAATAACTTTTATAATAGAAGAGATAGTATATAAGTTAAAGTCTGGAAAAGAAATGCCCCATTGAGACCAGCTATTAGTATGCTTCTTTAATGCAATTCTAGGTCTATTAGGTGCCCATAGGAAATTTAACATCAGTGTATTCAATTTCTTGATAATTATTTTTGTAGGTGGGAGTATTATTGATTGTATTAAGTATAATATCTTGGGGAATATTATCATTTTAATAATTGTAAGTCTCTCTTCCATAGTAAAAAACATATTATTCCAGGTATTGAAAAGATTTTGTATATTAAGAAGACAGGTATTATAATTATTATGTATAATAGATTTGATATCTTTAGTTAATATTATACCTAGATAAGTTATCTGACCTGAATTGGGAATATATTTACTAAAATCACTAATGAGAACATTTTTTCGTGTATATATAGGTAGTATTTTAGTTTTTTTTCATTGAATATTAAACCAGAAATATTTTTAAAATTCATCATTTTATCAAATAGGGACTGCATAGAAGAATTAGATCCTGCTGATGTAATTAAAACATCATCTGCAAAAAGTTGAATTTTAGATGTTGTATTTTCATCTATTTCAAATCCCTCTATATCAGTACTGTTTCTGATCAGATTAGCCCAAGGCTCCATTATTAAAGTAAATAATAATGGAGAGAGTGGACACCTTGTTTTGTACCTTTAAAATGGGTATTGTTTGTGAGACATATGTTCCTATCTTAATGTAAGCCAATGCTCCTTTATATAAATGTTCAATCAGATTTACAAATGCATCTGAAAAGTTTGTGCACTTCAGTAAGATAAACAAGTAGTCCCAACTTACTGAATCAAATGCTGAACTTATGTCGAGACTAATAAGTGTTAAATCTTTATTTCTCCTATTTGCAAAATCAATTAATGTTAGAGTTCTCCTTATATTATCAAAAGTGTTTCTATTTACAATGAAGCCTGTCTGATCTATATCTATAATGCCTGGGATGATTGTCTTCAATCTATCAGCAAAAATACTCATAAACATTTTATAATCAACATTAAATAATGAAATGGGTCGATAATGAAGTGCATCTAGTTTAATCTTTATTGGGTTTTAAAATTGGTGATATAAATGTGTATTGCCAAGCTGGGGGAGTTATTAGCTCATTTTGGGCCAAAATAAAAACCTTATGTATTAATGAGTATGTACTTTTAGAAAGAATTTTATATATCTCTGGTATAATACCATCATTACCTGGTGCTTTGTTTGATTTAAGCTTGTTTATTTATGTAACAACCTCTGTATATGAAATACTTTTATCCAATAGTTTAGTCTGTAGTTTATTAAGTTTTTTATTCATGTTTGTAGTTATAAATTCCTTTATTTTATCTTTAGGTTCCATGTTAATGTTATTATGATTAATTTTGTGAAAGTGATTTCTAAATTCATCTAATATTTCTGGTAGACTAGAAACATTCTTATTTTTCCTTAGAGAGAAAATTTCTTTGATATGATTTTGCTTATTCAACCTTTTTGTTTTATTTTTAAGTCTATGTAAGTATTTGGGACTTATTGAGTAAGACAAAAACTTGTATTTCTCTAAAGTTATTTTAACTTTATGAGTTAAAATTTCTTTGTATTTCTCATTTAGTTTGTTTATTTCTTCAATGACTTTTTTGTCCATAATATTTTCTTTATTATTATGCTTATAAGAGTCTAGTTTACTTTGAATATCTAATAATTCCTTATCCCAAGATTTCCTTTTATTATTATACCATCTGATACTTTGTCCATATAGATATGATTTTAAAGCATCCCAAACATAAACAATGGAGACTTCAGGAGTATTATTTATTTCTAAAAAATGTTGCACTTCTGAAAGTATATAATCTTTATAGTCTTTTAATTGAGTTAAGTATGCTGGTATCCTTTTGATCTGAACATTGTAAGTACTTTTTATCATGAACTCAAAGACAATTGAATTATGATCTGATATAGGACACGAAATGATTTTAGAGTTAATTAATTCTGTTACCATCTGGTTAGAAATAAAGACTCTATCTATTTTTGAATAAGTTTTATATCTGTTAGAAAAAAAGGTGTATGGTAATGATTTTGAGTCTGATTATTAATATCATTTAAATGATAAGAATTAACAAAATCCTTTAAATGTTTTGCATTAGATGTAATTTTCCTTTTCCCTATAGTAGTAGTATCTTTTTCATGTAGGATACAATTAAAGTCACCCGCTAAAATAATATCTCCTATAGAGAATGATATGATCTTATTAAGATGGTATTTCACTGTATTAATACCAATTCCTGGTATCCAATATACATTGATTAATGTATATGTCTTTCCATTAATTTGTATTGTAACCATACAAAACATTCCTTTATCATCTTCATAAGACTTAATAGTTTTAGGAATGGGCATACTTTTATTCCATAAAATAGCCACTCCTCTTTTTCTGAGTGTGCTCTGAACTAACTAATACTGTATATTTATTTGTGGCTAATTTATCAATATCTTTTTTCAGGAGATGTGTTTCTTGAAGGAATAGTAAGTTGGCCTTATGTAAATTAATGTATCTCATTAAGCTTGCCCTTTTACATGGATTATTCAGTCCATTAATGTTTAAAGAAATTCCTTTTAGAGAAGTCATTTGGCATTTTTAAAACATATAAAACTTATAATCAGAATAACAATTAACAAAATAAGTAATGGTATACCTCCTCCTTTAGGTGTACCTTTAAATATAGCTGTATTTATTGAAACTCTTATGGGATTTTGTATAAGCTTCAATTTTGTTTGTAGTGACAATGAGCTTACAAAAATGTATTGTGGATGTCAGAACTATATACAAACAACAGTAAACAGAAGAAAATAATATAAGGATTAAACCTTGCACCCAGCCTGGAGTTAAAACTCCAACTTTGAGTAGCACATACCACTCAAGTTAACCCCCTACCCTAAGCAGCAGTACCTCAGCTGCCACCTTATCAATTTAATACTAATTATTATTAACTAAAGTTAACATCTTTCAATTAGATTATCTAGTAAGACAAAGCTAAACATTTGATAAATCAGCATCATATAAACAAATAGAAACTTTTAAAAACAATTCATACTGCTATGTGCATCTATTTAATATAATACATTTATAATCAAATAGCATTCAAATAAACTTGATATTAGGAACCAAGAAGAGAGAGAGAAATAAAAGAAGTGAGAGGGAGAGAGAGAGAGAGAGAAAAAAAAAGAGGGCATATCTACATATTAATTTATTCAAAGTTTGTAAAAATAAGTTCTGATGTTCATTTAAAGTCAATAACTTAGGCTATTATGGTTCAGACATTACATATATTAGGATGTACCTATTTTCTGTCATAGAAATGCAGTTAACAGCTTCTAAAAGACTTTAAATTACTTGCATCAAAGCTTTTTTTTTCTCATACTTATTATTGCCAGTAAAATAAAATATTTATGTTCATAAAAATGGTTACAAATCATACTGCATAGCTATGTAAATTCCCAGATATACTTGCATTATTGTGAAGAAAGCCATCTGTATTTTATATATCTGAACTGCTGCTTTAAAATATGTCACATGACAACTTCTTCTAAGACAAAATCATAATGATATTTATGCTTGTCAGTTAGATAAGTCAAATGAATTGTAGCATTGTATATGTTCAAATCATAAGTATTTACATACATTAATATGTTGCAGTCAAGTAAACTTTCAAAAACATATATATACATGTTTTACTTTCTATGCCTTCTAAAATATCACATTTGCTTACTATGGGATACTGAATCATTTAAAATCATTATAACTTTCATATTTTATAAATTATAACATGAATAAGTAAGTAGTTATAAAAAATAACTCACATTTAAATGTTATAGAGTTCATTCTCCATTGCAGAGTCGCATTTGCAGCAGTTCTACTTCCTGGTAGAGTGTTCTTCTTGAATCTGCGATGTGTCAGTGTGAATTCAGGGGTCAAAGTTCAAATTGACTGCATTCAGCTTCTCTGCGTGAATTCTGAGTGTTGAAGCTTTTAAAACAACTCGAGGACACTATTCACGAGGTAACCCACATCCCAAATTGTCTCCCTTAACATTCTGGCGGGAATTTTGATAAATGCAAGTGACTGACATTCATTTAGCAATATAAATGAAACTAAACAGAGCAAAACCTTCGCAAAGTATTTTACAAGTTATTACAGTCTCTATGACAGTGAAACCAAGCCCACAGTTATTAATATACAATACAACCAATCCTTTATGCCCCTATTCAATTCTCTATACAAATCTTATTATATACCTGTATCAGTATTATCAAAAGCATGTAAATGTACCTATATGAAAAAAAAAAGAGAGAGAGAGAAAAGAAATAAAAAGAGAGTAGAAAACAAAAAGAGAGCAAGAGAAGAAATAGAAAAATAAAAAAGGAAGCTATAAAAAGTATCTACAGTGGAATATTACTTGCTGTTTATATTAATAAAGATAAATATGAAACATATTATTTACTACTATTTAGTTCTAATTATTAGTAATTAAAGCATGACAGATTATTTGCAAACAAGTATAAGCAATAGAATCATGGCAAAATAATTAGCAACAGTATTTAAACAGTATATATACTTTTTTTAAAAGGAATTACTAAGTTATTATTCCACTTATCATATTTTCATTACACTTCTCTCCCTGCCCTCCCCCACCCCTTACTGAATGCATAATCTAAAAAAAATGTCATTATTTAAAACAAAAGAGAAAAAAAATGTATCACATTACTAACCTTGGGTCTCTTTGTCACAAAGAGAAACAGGTTGATTGATAGCTTGTTATTAGTTCCTCAGACATTTTGACTATTTATGAAACAAAAACAGTTCTTTGTACACAGAAAATAACTTTGATTAAATATTTTTCAGAATATTTGTGGCTTTCTGAAAATGCAGTAACTGTATTTAAAAAGACTAATAGTGAAGAAAAAAGAGAGAGAGAAAAAAAAAAGAAAAAACATAGAACAAGTCATTTGTTTTTTAGTCTTTTTTTCTTCTCTGAAGTCTTCCATGAAGCTTCTGTTGCCAACCTCTTTAATGAAGGACTAGCCCATTCCATTTCCTCTATTTTATCCAAAATCTTATTTTTTTTGATAAACAGCAATGCAGAGTCTAAGTCTTCAAAAATTCTAGGGCCATCAGGAAGAAAGATTTTTAGTTTGGCAGGAAACAGAAGGTAGGTTTTAAACTGTGCTTTCTTAAGCTCTCTTATTAACGGCAGAAAAACTTTTCTTTTAGTTATTACCAAGGAAGGATAGTCATTGTCAAAACGCACAGTTGCCTCATTAATTTTAACAGGTGCTTTAGCCCAAGCAGATTTAAGTACCATCTCTTTATCAAAAGATGATAGAAATCTAACTATAACTGATCTAGGATACTTTTTGTTAGAGTTAGAATTAGATATGGATCTATGGGCTCTTTCGATACCAAAAGAAAATGCTTCTGGCAAGTCTAAAGTTTTAGGGAGCCATGTATTTAAAAAAGAAGTAATATTGTTACCTTCTATATTTTCTGGCAGTCCAAAAATCCTAATGTTATTGCGCCTAGATCTATTTTCCAGGTCATCAAGTTTAGTTTGTAGATGTGTGTTCTGTTTCAGCAAAAACTCAATGTTGATTTCTTCTTCTTGGATTCTGTTCTCCATGTCATTTACAGTCTCTTCTATGCCTGTAATCTGAGTCTTCTGTTGTTGCAAGTCTATATGTAACAAATCTATTTGTTTTGTAGTTTTTTCTATGAAGGTATCAATTTTAGTATCCAGTTTATCCATTTTGGCAGTAAGTTGCTGGATTGTAGATATCAGAGACTGAAGTTCTTTCTTGATGCTGGAATCTTGAGAATTTGTCTTACTGGAACTCATTTCAAACAGAGGAGCTGACAGAAAAATTTCCAAGGTGTTTTCTGACAGGAATATTATTAAAATTTTCTTTTTTTTTTTAGATATTATTCAAGAAATAGATATTCCAAACGTATTTAGAAAGAAAATTACTTCATAAATTAATTTTTAAAGTAATTATTTCCTGTCAGTGCTGTGAAATTGGTGGAGCTGAAGAAATCTGCTGCTATCCTGTGTTCATCCTTGGCCACGCCCCCGCCATTTAGATTCTTGACATAGTTATACAATGCCTTGTGTTTGTCTTTGGAATCTTTGGCAATTTTATTTTCATAAGTAGCTTTGGAGGATTTTATGAGGGATCTTAGCTTCGTACTGAGGCTGGTAAGGGAGTTTTTTGCATCCTGGGATTTTCCTCTTTGCTGCAACATTTTCTTCATTTTGTTGTAAATTTGTTTATGGCAGGGGACCACCAGATTGGCTTCCTTTTTTGGAGGAGAGCATTTTGGTTCTATTTGGGATGGCACAATTCATGCATGAGTGGATGTGCTCGTACAGTGCCTTAGTGTAGGACTCAGCAGCCGAACTTCCAGTTCCCTTCTGCATGGATGTCATGAAGTTAATAACTTCTGACTTGAGTAGCTTGAAGTTGGCTTTGGAGAAGTTTTTTACGGAGGTTTTCTTACTGGGGGTGGGAGTGGGGGTGGGATGTGGATGTTAAGGGTGATTAGATTATGGTCTGACCTGACCAATGAGGGGGTGACTATAGGTGTGGAACATCGATTTCCCATGTTGGTAATGACCAGGT
Source organism: Protopterus annectens (assembly GCF_019279795.1). Taxonomy (NCBI): domain Eukaryota; kingdom Metazoa; phylum Chordata; order Ceratodontiformes; family Protopteridae; genus Protopterus; species Protopterus annectens. The sequence continues at coordinate 624,393,824 of NC_056726.1, read as the reverse complement.
CTAGGATATTGGAGCCCCTTGTGGGACTATGGATTAGCTGATCCAGTGCATTGGAATTTATGAATTCCAAAAACCGTTGGGCAAAGGTGTTCGTACACAAATAGATTTTCCCAGTTAATGGCAGGGTAGTTGAAATTACCCAGTATTAGGGTGTTTGCTTGTATATTAATATTTTCCAGTGTGTTTAGAAAGATGTAGTGGGAATCTTGGGGCATGGTGGGGGATCTGTAGCAAGCTAGAATTTGGATTGCAGTCTTACCTAGTGTTAGTTGGTTTGGCATTATTATCTTCCCTTGCCTGCTCTCTCAGGCACCCAAACTACTAATTGAACTTGAGTAGTCTGGGCTGTAGTGACTTTTTTTCTAAAGTTAAGAATCAGACAGTGTACCCTGTATCTGTGAGTCAAACACTTTAACCATTATACCATCCCCCAATCATTTCCTGTATACTACAAGAGCTTCATCACCATTACTGTTCACATGGGTGTCATTTTCATATCAAGTTCTTTTTCTACACTCAGTTTATTTTTCATTTCTGTTTTTTTTTTTATCTGTCTCACATTTTATCTTACATATATGTTATTCCTTGATTAGTTATTTAACTCTGTACTAGTAATTTCACTAACTTTGCAGACATCCACATATTTGATAAGGTTGGGTCTATTTCTCTTAATAGTCTTCCTGTTAATTCATTTTTATGCCACAAACTCTCCTCTCTGTAAATAGTGGATTGTGTAATTCATCAAATTCACAGTCACTTGCTCTGTTCTTTAACTCATTATATTAGCATCTATAATTACTGCAGGAACTCATGCCTTTCCGAACAAATGCCAAAAGGATGTCAGGTTCTTCTTTTGCTCACAGTAGTTACTGAACTTATCTCTTAGCACTACTGTTTATTTTCATCATCTTAGAAACATGTTTGTGTCTTTCGGCTTTTCCTGGTTAGGGGTCGCCACAGCGGAACTCCAGTCTGCTTATGATTGGTAGTTGATTTTTACGTGCCGAGTTACCAGTCCTGACGCACAGCCTTCAACGAAGGTATGCCCATTCACGGATGTCTCCACGCAGAAGACGCTCTAGCTGAGAATCAAACCGGACAACGTCTTACTGTGAGGTGACAACGCTACCGCAGGTATCATCTTAGAAACATAAAAGTGTTAAATACCTTAAAGTTTTATTTCCCAGCAGCATGCATTAATGTAGCACACTTTAAATTGTTATTCTTCTCAGCTTGTCTAGTCACAATGCGGAATAATCTAATATCTTTGTCCAAAGCTTCCTGTTTCCTGCTGATTTTCCATACAACAATAGCATTCATGACTGTTAAAGTTTGTCCACTTTACTAGTCATTTTTCTGTAATTTCATATGCATAAACTCTTAAAGGTGCATTTCTTCACTTTTAAAGATAAATTTCAGTTTTGCAGACATATCTCCACTTTTGAAACAATGACATGTCTAGAAGATTTGAAATAAGAGTGAAAAACAGTAAATATAGTCTAACTCCTGAGGTTGTGTACTGAGTGAACTGTATAGCAGAAATGTGTATCACATGACATGCAATTTCCTGTAACTAGCTCAGTAGCTTTTAAAGTGATATCCCCTGATCTACTATACTGCTAATGGATTATTAGCAGTGTTTGTGCTGTTTTAGAGTATGTTTTAGAGTACAAGAGATAGAACAACATTTCATGATGGATCATAACATTAAAGAGACTGATTCATAGGTTCATAGGTTGATACTAGGCTATCTGCCCTAGGGCATTTATAAGCCTAGCCAGAGTGTGTTTGGCTTTCGCCACCCTTTTAGATTAGTTGACTGTGCCTCTGTACAGTAGGTCACAGAAGATAGCCCTTTTGAGGTTAGTTTACTGTGCCTTTGTCTAGTAGGGACACAGAAGAGATCCCAGGGGTAAACCTACGATCTCCCATCCACTCGTCAAGATTTCTCTTGAAGAGGGTCATTGAGGGACTCTGCCTAACATGGATTGGGATTTTGTTCCAGAGTGAGGGGAGCCTCTGGGATATGAATCTGTCCCTCCAGCATGTCCTATTTATTTCTGTGCTGAGGTTTAAGTCCCTGGAGCATGTAGCTCTAAGGGATTTGGATTTCCTGAGGTGGAGCATGTCCATTAATTCTGGGTTGGACATGGCTTTATACGTCAGGCACAGATCGCCTCTGAGTAGGCGGTAAGCAACTGAGTAGAGCTGGAGTTTCTTTAGCCTAACTGAGTAGGGCATCTGTTTGAGTCCCTTGATCCTCTTGGTGAGGTACTTTTGGGGTCTTTCCAGTTGCTGCAGGTGTCGGGTAAGGTACATCCCAAATGGGGCATTGTATTCAGTTATGGGCCTGATGAGTGATGAGTAGAGGGGCACAATGACCTCTCTTGATCTAGATGTGAACCCTTTCGTGATAAGGTGGGCTATATAGAAGGTCTTTCTAACCACTTTGGCAACGTGATTGTCAAAGGAGAGATTGTTATCTACTTGGGTCCCCAAATCCCTAATTACTTCTTCCATACTTAATGGATTACCACCTATGTGGTAATTTGTGGGCACTTTGTTTTTCCCAAAGGGGATGACTATGCACTTTTTGGCATTTAGCTTTAGGCCATGGCTCTGGCACCAGTTATCCGTCTCTGTGAGACCCTTTTGGAGGATGCTTGTGTCATTCGGCGAGTCGATTATGGCACCCAGTTTGCAGTCATCTGCGAACTTGGTGAGCCATAGTCCTCCCATGTTAGCCTGTACCTCAGAGGAATATATACCAAACAAGAGAGGTCCCAGGACTGAGCCTTGTGGGATGCCACTTGTAACTGGTTTAGAGTCTGACATGGCACCTGCAATTCTGACCATGTGGGTTCTATCCCTGAGCCAGTTTGCAACCCGTCTTGTGACATAGGGGTTGATATTTAAGCTGGTGAGCTTATTTATGATGCCCGAGTGGGGTATTGTGTCGAAGGCTTTTGCGAGGTCCAGGTAGGCTGTGTGGACTACCTTCCCTTCATCTATGGCCTTGGTGACTGTTTCAAAGAAGTTAACCAGGTTCAAGAGGCAAGATCTGCCCTTAACAAAGCCAAATTGGGTAGGATCCAGTGTTTGGAGGTTCCCATTGTCTTTGTTTATGAGTTTCTTGATGATACGCTCCATAGCTTTGCAGACCAGGCTAATCAGGCTTATAGGGCAATAGTTTCCGGGGTCCGTTGTGGCACCACCTTTGTGGAGTGGGACCACTGTTGCTGTACGCCATTCCTTGGGTACATATCCTGTAGTAAGGCTGCGATTGAACAGTGACTTTATGTGAGGGTTCAGTTCTTCTTGGAGTTCATGTAAGACGCAGCCCGGGACACCGTCTGGTCCCATTGATGCTGTGTTTTTTGCTTTGGAGAGGGCAGCTCTCACCTGTGCATCTGTGATGTCAGGGAGGCTACACTCTGTTGGGTAGACATTTGCTCTTTTGGGGGGGAAGGGGGGGAGAAATTTGCACTGAATCTCTCTGCCAGGATGTTGGCAATGTCTGTGGGTTCAGTGTATTTTTTGTCATTTTGAACTAACTCAGAGCATATCTGGGAGTTGCCACCCAGGTTCCTGACATAACTAAAGAAGGCCTTGTGATTATCTTTAGCATCTTGTGCAATTTTTCTTTCGAAGCTGGCCTTAGATGATTTTATGAGGGATCGTAGTTTCTTGCTAGTACTGATCAGAGATGCCTTCCCTTTTTGGGATTTTGCTCTATTATGTAGTAGCTTCCTCTTTCTGTTGTATAGCTTATTTATGGCTGGGGTCCACCAGGCAGGTCTCCTGCCTTTGGAGGAATGAGTCTTGGTTTTATTTGGGATAGCACGATCCATGCATTCCTGTAGGTGTCCATAGAAAGCGTTTGTAAAGGATTCTGCGGTTTGGGCCGTATTTTCCACTGGCCTGGGGGCTTTGAAGGATTCCACCTCAGTTTTGAGAAGTGTGAAGTTTGCTTTTGAGAAGTTCTTCACCATGGTTTCCTTGGCTGGGGGTGGGGATGGGATATGGATGTCCAGTGAGATTAATTTATGGTCAGATCTTACCAATGAGGGGTATACCTCTGGTATGGAACATAGAGTCCCCATGTTGGTGATGATCAGGTCCAATATGTTTTCCCCTCTTGTGGGAGTGATGACCAGTTGTTCCATAGCATTTGAGTTTATAAATTCTAGGAACCATTGGGCAAGGGTGTTGGAGCTTGAGTAGTGCTCCCAGTCTATGTTTGGGTAGTTGAAGTCACCCAATATAATGGTGTTTGGAGAGACCGTCATATTCTCCAGTGTTCTCAGGAAAGCCGAGTGGGGTTCCTGAGTTTGGGAGGGTGGTCTGTAGCAGGCTACAAACTGAAAAGCAGTTTTGCCCACTGTTAGTTGCACATGGATGGTCTCCAGTGCTTCATGCAGTGCCACTAACCTGGAGGTGTGGGTATCTTTGATGAATATGGATATTCCCCCTCCTTTTGTGGTTTGGTCCAAGTGTTGGGGCCGAAAAGCATGGTACGAGGTATAACCTGGTAGTGCTGGGGTGCTCTCAGGAGTCTTGAACCAGGTTTCTGTTACTGCACAGATATCGATATTCTCCATACTGAGGAGAGCCTCGAGTGTGTGCATCTTGAGGTTTAGACTTCTAGCGTTGAGCAGCATTACCCTTAGTTTCTTTTTCTTTGTGTTGTCTATGGAGGTGGGTTTATCTTTTGAGCCTTGCCTAAAAGAGGCACTATGGGGGTGGCAAGAGCCTTAGCCAGTATTCGAAAGCCCAGGGGTGACAGGTGCAAGCCGTCCCTAGCGAAGCAACGTGGCGTGTCGAGCATGTCATCCCAGGCTGACAGATGATTCTGTTTTTCATTTTTCTACTGCTATTGTTAACCACCCAATACCAAAATAACTTTTTTTTCCAAAACAGAAAGCACAATGCTTTCTGTGTGACTTCTATTTTCAGTCCCCTTGTGCACATACTCCTTGTCTGACTCTTGTTTCTATGCTGTTTTCCTAAAACTGTACATTTAGTAATAAATGCTTTTTGACTATATCCATTTTTTTCCATTTCTGATATATTTTGTTTTTAAAATGCCTTCTGCTTACAACCCCCAGTTTGTGATGAGCTACATTATTCTATACACATTATGCAAATCATGTTTGGTCTTTTACATTTTTCTGGAGATTTGTTGCATTTCTGATACAATTATTTCCAGTGCTTCAGTTTTAAGAGGGACAAAGCCACATTTTAAACCCAAATCAGAGGAGGTTGAGCCATATAGTGTAGTACCCTCCTTATATATATTTAGCTAGTTGACTAGTTTCTTAATCGGGAATGGCTAACTGAGTCTTAGCCATCTTGTTCTCATAAATGTCCCTGAGAGAAAAGCAGCACAGATAACTCTGAGGAAAAAATAAATACACTACAGATTTACAGCTATTATTTAAAACATCAAGATTACACAGTAGAAGTGATAATATCTCTGAAAAACAAAGCAGTGCTACAAAGGATATACTATTTGACATTTAGTATATGTCAGTTTTTTTACATATGTGCCAGAGTACTGTCATTGATTAGATTGTACTACTTTATGCTTTTTCTGAGAGAAACAGAAGTCTGTGACACACAAAGATATAATGTTTGACGTATATTATATTCTATCCAACTATCCATTCACAACCCCCTTTAGCTCGTTTTTACACATGGGGTTGGAATCTCACATCAACAGTGACAATCATCTAGAGCCAGTTTTCACACCAGAGGGTGGCTAGCCCTGCTGCAGTTGTTCTTCCATACTACACACAAATGCACACATACACACACACACATACACACATGCACACACACACGCACACACACACACACACACACACACACACACACACACACGTACAAATATCCACACATGTACACATATGATCTCACACCTGTGAACACTTTAGAGTGTTCAATTAACCTACTGCATATCTTTGGAATGTGGGAGGAGGAAACTAGAGCACCCAGAGAAGTCCCACATGACTGCAGGGAGGACATGTATACAACGCCACAGACAAGAATCAGACCAGAAGCAACCGTTCCTGTGATACAACACTACCCACTGCATCACTGTGTTGTCCATTTTATAGATGGATAGATATGATTTTACAAGGAAATGCCAGAATTAAAGAATGTCAGCATTCTTAGCATTAATATTCTTTAGTGGGCAAAAATCAGTGCTGAACAGCCCATGCTACAAGACATATAACCTTGTAACATGTAACTAAAATAAATGTCTTTTGCACTGGATGAGCTCCTCTCTGCACCACCCATAGCCCCTGCTACTTAAATATTTAAAGTCTGAGATTTCACAATACCAGAGAAAGAGTATTTTCCCAAACCTCAGTATTATGGTTATCTTTCACAACTGTTGATCAGCAGCAGTTTTATCATCCAAATTGTATTGACAAAACATAGCGAACGGCCACATCATCGATTTCTTTCCAAGGGAAAGCAATCACTTGTCCGTTGTGTTAAATCTGCCCTTTTCCCCACTGTAGTGTGATATCGGAGTTAGTATATTTAGTTAGGGGGAGTGAGGAGGGAGTGAAGCCCCCCAAGTTATAGTGTGTGTTATATGGTATTTTTCATTTTTGGCCTATCGATTTCTTTCCCGCTGTAATGGTCATTTGACACATATATGCCGATCAACAGGTTGTCGACATTCTGACCATTTGTGATTCTAATATAGACCCTTCCAAAAGGTAGAGTACTGGACCCAAGAGACAGAACCCTCTGTCTCACCACTGATCACCTGTCTGACTTCTGGCTACATCTCTTTCACCATAATCCTTTGTGACTTCCCTTTAACTACACCTCTTTCCATTTTCTTAAGATTAATACCATCCCTACTCTTTCAGCTTTTATATTAACCTCATAAGTGCTGAAGTATGAAAGACCTAACTTAAAATCCAGATAAATTATATCATCTTAACCATTATTATCATGGCATAGAAACCTGGGCCACATTTGACTCAAAAATGTCCATTTATCCAACCGATTGTTTTCCTAAATATTATAACCTTATAATACAGCAACCTGTCTTTATTTACAAATGTTTCTATGATTTTCCTAGCCACTACAGTTAAAGTAACAAGTGTACACATTCTTAGATTTCTTCTGCTTTCACTTGGTGTTCTTCAGTCCACCTAAACTTTTCCATTGGATGGTATTCAGCTGAAGACTGCAGGAGTTCTCTTAACAACCTGAACAACTTCTTTAGCTTCCTGGGATAGCCCTTCTAATAACTAACAGGTTCTCTCTAACTCCACCTTATCAGTCCTGGCATCTATCCACATGCTTCCCAACTTTAACACCTTTCCAACATGATATTCTGTATTGTCTTTGTACTGGGGTATCCCTCTCTGTCTGTATTTGTTAAGGTGGCATCCAGACTTTTTTCCTAATATATTTACGGATGAATTGATTGAAACCCTATTTATTCATACTTTCAGTCATATCATTCACCCCAGTTTTAGAGAATGTAATTTCCCAATTGTTTATTGTCAATGCAGATCTCCAGAAATACAATCTTTCTCATTTTCCTACCACAGATTTCAGTTTCCTAATGAAAGCTCACATTCTCCCCCTTGTTGTGCCTAGTAGTTTGTATGTTGTATTACTTCTCCACTGCAGTCCTTATGTTTTCTGGCTTAATCATAACAGCACTTATTTTATGCTGTGACTTGTGATGATTATTCTCGATTTCCATATGTGAACACGCTTCATTCTCCCATATATTATATTTACTATATCGTCTTCCATAAACCACTGTTCAGTGTTTCTCTACTGTACCATTGTGAAATAACCTGCTTCTTGGCATTTCCATATCTAACTTTCTATCATATGACCAAAGTTCTATTATCTCAGCAATATCCATCCTTTCACTGCAGTGGTGCAGCATTTAGCATTGTCGCCTCCACACCAGGAGGTACTCCGGTTTGATTCTCGGCTGGGGTGCCTTTTTTGTGGAGTCTGCATGTCCTCCCTGCATTTGTGTGGGTTTGCTCTGGGTGATCCAGTTTCCTCCCACATTCCAAAGACATGCATCTGGAGGGTTTCTCACTGGGCCACCACTGAAAATGGGTTCTGTGTCAGTCAGACTTCCCCCGTAAACAAATGTTAAATAAATAAATAAATAAAAATGTCCAAATACACTATGGCTTGTAGACTTGCCATCTTCTTTCCAAGCTCAGCTCTTTGTATTACATGATAAAACTCACTAGCCACATTTTGTACTATTTGTTCCCTCATGTCTTAAACATCCACTAGTATCTGCAACACTGCCACCCTTTTCCATTTTAGAGTAAACAGATGATTCTGGAGCACATTATAAATATCTTAGAATAAGCATGCACTTGAACAACAACATACTGAAAATGTAAAAGGAGGAAGGCTGGTTATCATTATGCACGGCGCCATCTCGGAGGCAGTTACAGCAAAAGTTAAATATCACTGACTCATTCTAAATATTCTTGTTCTGCTGTGTTTTATATATTCAGAGAAGGAAATCAACATAAAAAATACTTCTTGAGTAGTTAGATGTCTGTTCACACCTAAAATGCAGGAAATCAACACCTGTCATCTAAAGAACAAGGTTTTGCTAGAGATGAATCCCTTCTGCATAACTGTAAAAATGGAAATATGCAAATCTATGTCTCACTGAATGAAACTGGTTTCACACTGAGAAATAGCGGTTATCATATTTATAATATGCTCAGAACAAATTTCTGTAATTCAAAAAAGGACCGATATATAAAAAAGTTGTGAAGACTGGATAAAATGAGCAGATTAGAGATACAATGATGAAATTAATCTTCATTGTAGAGCAACCTTGAAATTATTCCTATTTTCATAAAAATAATAAATGTTTCTGAAGTAATTAAAGAGTATGATGGAGTTTATGAATATTCCAGAGTCAAATCAGAAATAATGCTGGATATTTCCTAATTGTAGGTTCTTAACTGGTCAAGGTAAGCTTATTGTCCCAGTATTTTTGTCTCAGACATAAAACTTTCTATTCTTATGAGGCTGTATTATGAACAGAAGTATATTTAATAACTTCTGTTTAGACTGGATACTTTGCCTTTTACTAAAGCGAACATATTGTGTCTTAGTCAGAAATTGGTTTTGCACAACAAATACACATTCATTTTGTACTTAAAAACAGATTGACCAGTATCTTCACTTCACCTCTGAAGATTTTTTTAAATCACCCTTAACATATACAGTTAAGGCTCATATACAGAACACAAGCAGAAAGCTATACTTCAAAGTGGAAAGGGATGATGTTGAAGCAGGTGAAGTGGGGGGGGGTCAAGAAACAAGGAGAGAAAGGCATTTTGGGTGCAGATCCTTAAGTAGAATAACAAGTCATGCAAAATATAATATTTATAAAGAAGCAGAAAGTATTCTAAGAACTAAACCTACATGAGAATGGAGAAAGGAGATTTTGCTGATAGGGATGACAGAAATTATGGGTACGTAGAGTAGGCAAGACAGGGCTGGAATTTATGAGTGAAAGTTGGCAAAGGAATCATGGTACTGTAAGGAATAATTAGTGAGGGAAGTATAATAGAATGGGAAGAAGCCAAGAAGATGTTTGGACTGCAGGGTGGAGACTATCTTACCTATCAGGGATTGATATCAGAGAAAGGGATAGGGGAATCTAAAGTGAAACACCTGCTTTGGTAGAGTTTTTAGTTGATCTATAACAAAAGCTGCTGTTAAAAAAGGATTATTAGTAGAGCATTTAAAATATTGCATGATAGGTATAGGAAGGTATCAGCAATTCACAAGAAAATAATGGCAGGACATATGTATAACTGCCAAATATGCAACAAAGTCTAGAAGATTCAGGAGTTTTGCATGGAAGTATTTGGATAGGTACTTTTATACCCTAAGCAGACTCCAAAGAATTTTTCTTCATTTAGATGCCAAATGTTGGACATAGGGAAGAAAGAGGTAACTGGGAAATATGTTTTGAGAATGTAATGAGATGGCAGACTTTAAATATTCACTGCAAAGTACTCTGTCAGAAATACTGAGTGAGCAAATGGGTGTAACTAAGGAAATCATTTTTGGGGCTGGGATACAGGGTCTGAGGTGTCTAGACATAGGAAAGCCTTGTTAAGTTTAATTCTGGTGTCTTCCGAAAAAAAAAAAAAAAAAAACTATTGTTAGAAAATGGAGATCAGAGTCTAAACCAATTGTATCTGATGCATTGAACATTGTAACAGAGATAAAAGAACTGGAAGTGGGATGTTTATAAAAGGGTAGGAGCATATTGCATGCAAAAATGGAAATTGTGGGAACAATACCTGCAGAATAATGTTTTGTAGGAGGAGTGAGGTTTAAGGGAAGGCAGGAATAGAACAATTTAAGTAATGCTGGATTGATGATAGTTATATAAAACTGCATGTATGATATATAATATTTGTACCTGGGAACATTTTAATATGGTTTGTTTTATTTTATATTGATGCATGTTTGCTTTGCCTATGTCTTAAGTGATAATTCAATAAAGTTTAAAAAGGGGGAGGAGTTTGCCAAGGAGAACACGTTACTGCTAGTTTGGGGTAATTTCTCCTGTATAGTTAAACTGGATTGAAATTACAAGGGGTAAGCAGATGACCACTGGCAGACAGGAAAGTGACACCATGACTGAGAATTGCTGAGATATTGTAATATGGTTACAAACAAGCAGTGTTTAAAAATACTTTTTTTATAAAACAAATTGTCTAAGGTACATAAAGTTATAGTTCATGGCATACTTAACAAAACAATTGTGGATAGTTAACATTTGGTTTCATAGATGCAAAAATCATATTAGTCTACATTTCATGAAATGGCAAAGGGTTATTTGATGCAGCACAGAATTTGCATATATTACTTAGAAATATTATACCAATAGCCATGGTGGTGCAGCGGTAGCATTGTCGCCTCACAGCAAGAGGTTCTCCCGTTCGATTCTCGGCTGGAGCGCCTTCTGTGTGGAGTCTGCATGTCCTCCCCACGGTTGAGTGGCATTCGAAAGACATGCGTGAATGGACTTGCCTTTGTTAAAGGTTGGGCATCGAGCTGGCACCTCGGCACCATTAAAATCTACTGCCAATCATTAGTGGACCGGAGTTCTGCTGTAGCGACCCCTAACCAGGAAAAGCCAAAAGAAAAAGAACTTAGAAATATTATACCAGTATTAGAAGGGAAAAAAAGAAAGGAAAGAAGGGAAAAAGAAAAGAGGATAAGATTTGTTTTTAATTTTAGAGGAATAGCCATTTATTTCTCATGTTATTGAGTGATTTAACTTGGAGCTGAGTGAGGGTGAACGGTTTAATCAGGTCACCATATTAGTAAGAATATAGATTCATTTGGCTTCTTCATAAAGTACGTTCTTAAGTCCAGAACAGTATTTGGTATATGAAAGTAATCCTTTTAATGCAGATGGTAGTGGATAACATAGCTGAGGGGCAATGAGAGAAAAAAATATGTTCAGTACAGTGTACTTTATTGTGAGAGTTTATAATGTAAGTCTATAAGATAAGCAGGGATAAAAGATGGTCATTGGGAGCTCTAATGGTTAATTGATTAGGGACAAAAAGAAAGAAAAGTAATTTAAAGATTTAAATAGCAGTGAACCAAACAGTAATTGGGATTTTTGTTTTACTGGGAGTTAGTTTGCTTTGGATAATGTATGGCAGTGGTGTTCTCTCGGTTTAATTTCTCCAGTTCTTTTGGGTTTCTAATGGACCCCATTCCTAAATCAGGGTAAGATTAAAGTTCATGGAATTAGTATTGTTTCAGTCTTTGATGTTAGCCAAAAGTTCTCTTTGCAGCATACATAATGTGTCCAGAATTGACTCCTTCTGCAATTCATACAGAGTTACATACATTGATAATATATCTAAATATGACTAAATTATTTTTATGAGACTTATTGCTCCTACTGTCTGGTTATCTTTCTTCCACATTGTTCTCATTTCTGCATGCAAATCTTGATATCTTATGGATTTGTCTCTCTCTGTACGAGACACTATAATCGCTAGGTGTAGCAATTTCAATGATCAAGGCTACTTTTGTCTTTTTTTGCATGGGCTACTATATCTGCTTTTCTCGCATCTAGGTTTTGAATTGTTGGTAATGGGTGATCTCGTGTGATGTACACTTCATAATTCTCTATAATGCTTTGTGGTTCATATTCCCAACACTTCTCAGCTATTTCTATATTGTAATGTTTGCACAATTCTCAGTGCAACAATCTTAGGTTCATAGGATGATACTAGGCTATTTGCCCAAAGGTCCTTATAAGCCTAGCCAAGAATTTTGCTCATGTTACATCAAAGTCATTACCTGTTTCCCCTGTCCAGCAGGGACACAGGTGGGATCCCAGGAGTGTATTTTCTGTTTCCCATCCAGTCGTCCAGGTTCCTCTTAAAGAGGACTAGAGAGGTACTCTGCTTGACATGGAGAGGGAGTCTATTCCACAAATGGGGGGAGTCTTTGGGACACAAATCTATCCTGCCAACAAGTTCTATTAATGTCAAAGTCCAGGTTAAGGCCTTGCGTGAAGGTTGCTCGAGTGGAGTTTGACTTACAGATATACAGCAACTCCATCAAGGCTGGGTCTAAGATGGCCTTGTATGCCAAACACAGGTCACCTCTGAGCAGTCTGTGTGAGACTGAGTAGAGGGACAGGGCTTTTAGCCTATCTGTATAGGACAGGTGTTTGACATCTAGCCACATTATTGTGACTTTCAATGTACAGGCCATCTGCCATGAGAACGTCATACCCAGGAACAAGGTGTGTGACTGTTTCCAATTCTTTTTTAAAAAACCTACATTTTTCTGTTTCCCCCACATGTTCATTGTACTTTATAAACAAACAAGTACATAGTCTACTATCCTGTGCTGCCATTATTAATCTTTCATTCTTTGGTTTCAACTCACCTCTCCTTAACAATTCCTTTGTCTAATCCTGATCAACATGAGGTTGTTCCAGGATATCTCTATACTTGCCACTATATTTCTGGCTTTACCACATTTCTTTCTTTCTTATCTGATCCTTCCCCTTATATCTTTTTATTTTGTTTTTTGGCACATTCATTTGCTGTCTGATTTTTGTCTACTTCTGGTTTGATTTCCATTCCCGCTTGCCACCTGAATGCTTTTGCTAAACTAAGAAGAGAGATAATCTAAGACTTCCTCTCCTCATGTTGTAAAACTTTCACTATGTTTGGATCTGACAAAATCAGCAAATATGTATGCAGTGCCATGATTGCACATCTATATATATAATCATTTTCAAGGAGGCCCATACCTCCTTCAGGGTGTAGAATGTATAATCTTGGTATGCACTGATTTTTATTCATCATTTGATGATAAGTGTGAAGCATTTGTATTGTTTTCTGTCCAACTGATCCAATACCTTTTGGGGCCAGTAAATCACACCAAACTGCAAGTTAAAATAGGAAGAGCAAATTAAATTGGGTTATAGCTTGGACTTTATTGCTAGATGTCAAGACTTCTTTCAAAATTAGTTTTCGTTTTCTGAAGTATTCTTTATTGAGTTTTATTCACATTTGTTTGCTTATTATTGTCAATCCTTCATCAAGTCCCAACTATTTATGCACTCCCTCCTGTTCAAGCTCCTTTATATTACATTTCTGTCCTAGACTAATATTTTCTAAGTACTGCAACTTTCCTGCTTTAAATGTTGCTTTCACACGTTTATCAAGGCCAAATGTCATTCTTATGTCATCTGGGAAAGTTTTAAATAGTTGCAGTTATGCTGTCAACTGCTCGTCCCCTGAATTACACAGTTTTAAGTCACCTACAAAAAGTAGATGAGAAATCTTTAAGCAAAGCTGTTTTCTGAAAGCCAAATTGTAGCCGAGATATAATTTGTTAAATAAATAGCATTTTATTAAAGGGCAAGACAAAACAGCAGAGGTGACAAAGAATCACCCAGGGATATCCCCTTTGAATTTGTATTCCTAAGGTAATAATTTGCTCTTTGTCATTACTTAATAGCAAAGTGGTTTGCCACTGTTTCATGCTCACTGTAATGTAACTGATCAGTGTAGGATGTAACTGATTAGTGTAAGATGTATCTTATACATCTGTAAGCACTCTTATCTGTGAATGTGGAACAATGTTAAATTAATATATCAGTGCCATACTTCGATTCTACCCCTTTTTACAGTTCTCAGTGCCATACTTAGATTCTACCCCTTTTTACAGTTCTCCATTATGGCTTTACTTAGCAACAAATGATCCTTTGTTCCATATGATTTTCTTTTGTTATCCTTTTGTCCTATTGCCATGATTGAATTTTCTTCTAAATGACTATAAGCTCTGTCTGAATCAGTTCCAGTATACAGTTTGTATGTCATTGATAGGCAGGTTAGTCTATAGTTTTTAGGATGGCTTACAGGTTCACTGTTAAGGAGGAGTACTGTTTTTCCTGTTGTTAACCAGGTCGGTGTCTGTTTGGGATGCTCATATTCTGTATGTAGTTCTTACTCAAGGTCAAATCTTCATGTAAAGATGTTAATACTTTTAGCCAGAAGTTAGAGACTACATCTGGGCCTGGGGTTTTCCAGTTAGGAGCTTTTCTTAATTTTGTTTTTTTGTTTCTCTGGCCTTTACTTCATCCCATTTCATATCCTGTACAGGTGAACTCCTTACTGTTTCTTTTAATTTTTTTTCTCTACATTTAGTTATTATTTATTTTACATTTGTTAACTGGGAAAGTCCAACTTAGAATGTAGCCAATTTTCAGTAGAGGCCTGGGTTGAAACACTCCAGACGCATGTCTTTGAATGTGGGAGGAAACCGGAGCACTCGGAGGAAACCCACATGAATGCAGGGAGGACATGCGGACTCCACACAGAAGGCACTCTAGCTGGGAATCAAACCAGAGAGCCTCTTGATGTGAGGCAATAATGCTACCACTGCGCAATCCTATTATTCAGTCATTCAGTAGATACAGTAGGTCAGTCAGATACATTCGGTATGTTTGTTATGTTCTACAGGGTCTTCCTAGATATTTCTCCAAAATATGTCTGTTATTTTTTGGCAGTGTTTCTATTCCTTTTCATTTGTTTCCCAGTTCTGTATAAAACTTTTTGGGTCATCAATGAATTGCTTATTTTGTAATTTTCCTTTTATATTTATCTGCATATCTTCTAAGTTTTTCTACCAGTGCTATCTTTAATTTATTATTTGCAATAGTGTATGATATGGTCTGTTCTTAGACTGTACATTGCTTTTTTACATCTATCTTTCTAAGTATTTTTGTTGCTCTGTTCCCTCTTCTATGTATATTCTTCTAGCGGTGACACTTATCTGAATTGCTTTATGGTTTTCTCTGTTTGATGCTTCCATGATGTCATTTTATTTCTTCCCTTCCTTCCTTTTCCTTACTACTGTGTATTTTTGTAGTAAAACTCTTATCTGTTATTAGTTTTGCTGCACAGTAATATATTCTGTTTACTTCTGTTATATCACATGAATTTCTGTTAAAACAGATGAAGACAGTAGTCAAGTCTATTATCAGACTTCTAACATTTTATGTCTTATTTACTTGTAATCAATTTCTTAAATTGATCTTAATATGTCTATCCATCAATATTAAATAACGCAACTCTTCCCTTAGATCATTTTGTTATGAATTGAAGGCACATGTTTTGCTCTGTTTCCTGCAAGCATTCTACAGAAAGTTCCAGAATATCTTCCTGTGGCATATCCTCATTAGCTGCAGTCTGCACCATCTGTTGCTTCTTCATATGGGAACTCATTGGCCCATCACTACACAACATTGCCTGCGTCAGAGTTGCCACTCTTTCTTGCCCTTTTCCCTGCTGTGCAACTCCAACTGAACTTTTGTACTGGTTTGTGCAGCTCCAACTGAACTTTTGTACTGGTCTGTGCAACTCCAACTGAACTTTTGTACTGGTCTGTGCAACTCCAACTGAACTTTTGCACTGGTCTGTGCAACTCCAACTGAACTTTTGTACTGGTCTGTGCCCAACTGAATGTTTGTACTAGTCTGTGCAACTCCAACTGAACTTTTGTACTGGTCTGTGCAACTCCAACTGAACTTTTGTACTGGTCTGTGCAACTCCAACTGAACTTTTGTACTGGTCTATGCAACTCCAACTGAACTTTTGTACTGGTCTGTGCAACTCCAGCTGAATGTTTGTACTGATCTGTGCAACTCCAACTGAACTTTTGTACTGGTTTCCTTCTGAAGGCTCCAGAGCATCACCATGTTGGCAAGTGGTCAGATGCTTCCCATTCCACCTGTTTCTCCTTAGTTTGGGGACTCATTGTTCCATCATGCTGACACTTTGCATGAGTTGGATTTTCTACACTAAACCATTTACATTACAAGTAATCCATAACTTTAACGTATTTTTCATTAAATTCTCCATTTCTAATCCTCTTTTCTTCTTCCCCCTTTGTTTTCTTATTCTTTTATTTTTTTTGTATTGTGTAATTTTCCATATCCTAGTGCCTTTGCCTGAATTTCTCTTCAAATATCTTTGGAGCTTCTTTTTTTGTATTGATTAATTTTGCTTTCCCCTTTGCATAAATATTGCATCATATCAAATCTCTTTTTCTTTCCCATGTCCATATTTCCTCTTCAGATGTCTTCCACTCCTCCTATTTCAGCTTAATTTGGGGACTCATTGTTTAATCATGCTTTTACAATAAAACCTTCACTTTGCAAGTATTACATAACTTCAGATTCTGTTTACCTTCTACCTTAGTTATCTTCTGTTCTGTATTCCCCTTTGTGTTCTTATTTTTTTGTATTGTGAAATGTTTCATATCTGGGTGCTTTTGCCTATATTTCTCCTCAAATGACTTTGAAGGTGCTTTTTTGTATTGATTAGTTTGGCTTTCACCTTTGCATAAATATTACACCATAATAGATCTCTTTTCCTTCCCCATGTCCATAATTCTTTTTTATACCTTTCAAAAATATCTGGGTTTTGTTCTTTATATTTTTACACTTCCTCTATAACTTCTTTTTCTAGGCATCCCAAAGTGTCTTTGTCTATGTAATCCTTATCATGGATTTGTTGTACTAATGAACATAAACTTTTATTTTTTCTTGTACAAGTATTTTTCTTTCTTCTAATTTCTCTCTTTATCATTTTGGATATCTTCTATCAGGAAATTCTGGGCTTCTTGCATAAATCTAACAATAAATCATTTCTTCCTTATCCTCAATAGTCCACACTAACATCTTTTTGCCCTGTCAGTCTTGGTGATTTTTGTAGACTACTAAAATGGGGTCCTTCTCCCCCTGAGCCTGGCCTAACCCCATTATAGGTTCATAGGTAGGTACTAGGCTATCGGCCCAAGGGCCTACGTAAGCCTAGCCAGCAAGGTTCCATAGCTTACGCCACCCAAGAAAATTATTTTCCTGTGCCACTGTCCAGCAGAGACACAGAAGTGATCCCCAGGGTGTATTTCCTATTTCCCATCCACTCATCAAGATTTTTCTTGAAGAGTGCTAATGAAGAACTTTGCTGGACATAGATGGGTAGCTTGTTCCAGAGTATAGGAAGTCTCTGGGACAGAAATCTATCCCTCTAGCATGTCCTGTTTATTGGAGTGAGAAGGTTTAGGTCCCTAGAGCGTGTAGATAGGAGGGATTGGGATTTCGTTAGGTGTAGCATGTCCAACAGCTCTGGGTTTGACATAGCTTTATATGTTGGGCAGAGATCACCTCAGAGTAGGCGATATGCTACGGAGTAAAGCTGGAGTTTTTTGAGGCGGTCAGTGTAGGTCATTTGTTTAAGGCCAGTAATCCTCTTTGTGAGGTACTTCTGTGGCCTTTCCAGCTGCTGCAGATATCTTGTGAGGTACATTCCAAAAGGGGCGTTGTACTCTATAATGGGTCTAATGAATGACGAGTAGAGGGGAACAATGGCCTCTTTTTCCTGGATGAGAATCCTTTTATGATGAGGTGTGCCGTGTAGAAGGACTTCCTGACTACTGTGGCGATGTGACTATCAAAGAAGAGACTACTGTCCACCTGGGTCCCAAGGTCTCTTATCACGCATTCAGTGTTAAGTAAGCTGTCTATGTGGTAGTTCATGGGTAAGGTGTTTTTACCAAAGGGGATGACACTGCACTTTTTGGCATTGAGCTTGAGGCCATGGCTCTGACACCAGGCATCTGTCTCAGTGAGGCCCTTCTGTAGGATGTCCACATCATTTGGAGACTTGACTATGGCTCCTAGTTTGCAGTCATCTGTGAACTTCATTAGCCAGAGGCCTTCTGTGTTAGCCTGTACTTCAGAGAAGTAGATACCAAACAGGAGTGTTTTCATGTCTTGAGGATTCTACATTGCCATTTTTCCAGTCCTGGTACCAGCATGCACACCAGAGTTAGGCATTTGTTTTATCCTGGGACTTGTGCACCTAGCTGTCTTTTTTATTTTATAACTTACCTATATCCATCCTCCCTCTAGGTCTAGCCTAGCTCCATTGTAGAAATGTTTCCATGCCTTGAGGATTCTACACTGACATTTTTCCACTCCTGGCACCAGTGTGCTACAAGGATTGGGCACTTTTTTATCCTGGGTCTTTTGCACCTAGCTACCTTTTTTATTTTTTAACATGCTTCTGTCCATGATATATGCAATATAAACTACAGTCTATATATTAGTGTAGTGTTTGTGAGATTTTGTGAAAACAGGGTCTACCTAATGAAGGTACTCATCAAGACTTGAAAATGACTTAATTTTCAGCAATACTACTCGCCTTTTCTTGATGATTTCATCACCTCTCCATTTGGACCCCATGTCCTCTCTTTGAAGAAAGATGGATGGACGTGCACATCAGATTACTGGTAGTTTGCACTGCAGATTTTTTAAAGCTGTAGATATAATGATTAGTCCATTCTCTAATTTGGCTTGAAGAATTCCTTTTCCAATTGCCTTTCTACTTTTTGGGGGGAGATAAAGTATGATTTTTTTTTTTTGTAGCCCAGAAAGAAATGTGTTATTTTTTATCTCATTTATGTGCTCCTGGAAGTTTAAAATTTGGTTTAGGCAGATTCCTAGATAACAAAAGTACTTTGTAGTTTCTATGAGTTCCTGATTATTGTGAAATATATATCAGATTTGGAGGACTGAATATAGTTTTTGCTTGGTAGCAAATAACAGGTGCGTATGCACGTGTGTGTCTGTGTATGTCTATACATGTCTGTGTGCATGCGTATCTGCCAATGTTTCAAAGTAGGTTTATTTTAGTTTTAGCCAACGTGAGAGTAAATTAGTATCTTTTTCTACATTTCTTTGATTGTGGAATATGATTGACTGGATCAATAAATATCATACAGAATAATAGGCCAATGTGGAAGGCCTGAGAAAAGTATATTGATAAAGGTGAAAAATAGTACTGGTGATAACAATGAGCACCGGGGACACATTTGGTTAGTGGGGCACCTACACAGATTACAGATTATACCTTTACCTTCAATCATTAGTTCTAGATGCAGTCAATAAACTACCCTGCTCCTTGGTAATAACTATGGCTGCAGTTAGGCTGTCAGACAGGAGGTTGCAGTCAACAGTGTTAAAGGCTTTTGTTAGATCAAAGAATTCTGATCTTGTTAGGTTGGTTTTATCTTTATTTGGGAGTATGTCATCTATTATGGTGTATAAGACTGTCATAATGCTTCTGCCTGACCAGGAATCATGCTAATGCTAATTAACAGAGTATATTTTTGTATCTAGGTGAGTATTTATAAATGAACCCTTTTTAATAACTTCCACAGTGTGAGCAAACTAGAGATAGGCCTGAGGCGTGTGGTAACTGCCAGAGACTCTAGGGGTGGTTTTCCCATGACTTGTTTCCATATGACTGGAGTGCAGTTAGTGCAGAGACAGAGGTTCTAGATGAGCTGTAGTGGGTATGCTAAATGCTCTGATAATTAGGCAAGATTGGAGACCATTATGATGAAAGTATGAAAGATGCTTAACCTTGAGATTATAGAAGACTCCAGAAGTGAGTGGAATAGTCCAATTTTACTGCTTCCCTTGGATGATGTGTCTATAACATTTTGCAATGATTTCAGACAGCCAAACAGCATAATTATATTTTATTCATATCCTATTACCTGAGTGGACAAAGTGATTGATAATCAAGAAAAGAATTGGTTTCTTTCCACTTTAGACTTAATCTGATGGGCACTTTCACTGTAAACTTTTGCCGTTTGATCTCCATGGAGCCTCTGCAACATTCCACTGGCTGATGAACAAATCCATAGATCCAATGCCAGATATGCAAGAACCTGCCTGGATGACATTGTAATAGCCTGTGAAAATTGAGAGAGTTATTTTTCCAAAATTCAGTCTATTTTAAACTGTCTTTGACAGGCATGATTGATGGCCAAACCAGCTAAGTGCAACTTTGGCAGAAGTTCATTATTTTGGCTATGTGATAGACTGGGTGCATTTGAAATCACTGGCTGAAAAAGTAGACTCAGTACAAAACTGGTCAACAACAACCCATAAAAACAAATACAAGCATTTTTGGTCTGGTTAGGTGTTACTGGAATTATGTTCCTGATTCTGCCAGTACTCCTTCCCTCCTGACTGGTCAAACTAATTAAGTCTCTGCTGAAGGTAAAGTAAATACATGTAATGGAAAAAGCCTTAATGTAGCTAAATATGATGCTGTCATTAGAATCTCTACTCATAGCCCCTGACGTTTGGAAATGATTTATAGTATATATGGATGCCTCAGAAGTAGGCTTAGGTACAGTTTGATGAACAGCCCATTTGATTAGAGGCTTAACAGCTGCCTCAATCACTGCCCTGTGCTGATACCACAAGCCAAAAGCACTTCCCAGTGATAAACTGATGTCTACATTATAGTGATCAGATTATTACAGTAATATCAATTCCCCCCCACACTCCTTCCATTGAAAAGCAAAAAACAAAAGTTCTCTACAACAACTCAGTGGCTACATTATAGCATTCATATTATTATAGTTGCATCCATGCCTCCCTCAGCTAGCTTATCACTTGAAGAGCAAAAATAAAACAGGACAATGGATGGCCGATCACTCCTTCTAAACAGTCTGTGCCCAGGACGATTGCCCCTCCCGTCCCGCCACAGCTATTCTTCTGCATTTGATAAATTAGTAGGAAGATTAGTAATGTTGAGAAATACTACTTATCTGCACAAAGA
This sequence comes from Protopterus annectens, assembly GCF_019279795.1. Classification (NCBI taxonomy): domain Eukaryota; kingdom Metazoa; phylum Chordata; order Ceratodontiformes; family Protopteridae; genus Protopterus; species Protopterus annectens. Next base: position 624,372,579 of record NC_056726.1, on the reverse strand, counting down.
GAGTTTTTAGCCAGAAAATGGATATTACCTCATAGTAACAGAATTTTCCCGGTTTGTCCAGAGCACATATCATGCCCCCTTTATTGGCTATTGGCTATTCTGAAACTAGGACACCAACTCAAAGCTATCTCAGTGGGAACTGACCACCAGCCTATTAGGTTTCAGTTACCAAGTCTGGCAGTTAGCACAGAGGACTAAAGCTCTGAGATTAATCATAGAATCACAGAATATTCAAGATAATTGGGCCTAGTGGCCGTTTACACCTTGTCAGTACCCACCCATAGACCTTACCTCCTTTTTTAAGGTATGACAGAGCAATTATACCAGGGGTGTATTTCTGAATACACATCCAGTTGGCCAATATCTTTTTGAAGGAAGAAAGTAAATAGTATTTCTTAAAATGAGTAGGTTTATTCCAGAGAAGTGTTGAGCATTGCATGTTAAATCTGTCTGACCACTGTGTTTTGCTTATTTGCTGAGGCAAGTTTAGATACCTGGTTCTAGTATTAGTGGGACTGTGAGATATAAGAAGTCTTGGCCTACTGGATCCCAAAAAGCCTGAAAGGCTAGACACAGGTCACCCCTAAGGAGTCTTTAGGACACCGAATAAAGGGATAGAGCTTTCAACCTCTTCTAATAAGCAGCTTCCTGTGCTCAGCATGCAGGGTTTAAGTCCTTTCTCCTCCATTTGCCTACTGTGTGATTCTGAGCAGCCATGAAGTGCTCCCAGTTTGCTCTTGCAAAGGGACAGTTGTGTCCAGTGGGTTTACCAGGTCAACAAATGGACAAACATAATAATAATAATAACAATAAAACAAGCAAGAGTGTTGGAGTTTCTGATTATGTGAGATATTGCCAGCTATGCCAGGAGAAGTAGGGCAGTGGATGTGTAACATATGCCAGCACAGCCAGCTAGACTTTTGTAAAGAATTATATGTCATTCATATATCAAACTGATTTGTATAGATGCTTGAACTGAAAAATGTATTTGTAAAGCTGTTTGTATTAAAAATATACCAACAGTGTACCCTGCTGGACAGAAAAAGAAATATGCATGAATTATTGTAACTGTTAAAATGTACATATTGTAACAGAGGATACTGGAACAGAAGAGGTTAATCTCAATACTCCTAACTTTGGAATATAGTAAGAAATTAAATTACTGAGCCTAGACCATAAAGATGTTATCCAACAGTTCTTAATGCAGCCAGAGACAAAAAAGTCTGTACTAGGAACCTTCATTCATTGTCAATGGGGTGAACTCATTTCTACTCTGGAAGGATGGAGGTTTGAAATTGTTTTATAACTTCCAGGAGCTTCAGCAGATCTTACAATTCTCTTTATGTGTGTATTATTGACACATGGGTGCTGAATCCTGGCAGTTTCTAGCAATGAAGTGTTGCATGGAAGACAGAAGTCAGATGACCAGATGTATCTGATGTCATATGTAACCCGTCACTAAAATAATGTTTAATACTAGGTGAGACTGAAGTCTCAGACAACTCTGTTTTGAAACCTGACAAAGACAGCTCTCTCACCTACTTCTTGTTGTCTTGCTCTAGTAAGTAACCAGGGAATAATAATTCTTTAGATCAATCAGGAAAATATAGCGATTAGTTAAGTATTGTTTTTCTGTAACTGTGTGAACCTGTCCACCTATGTTATTTTTAATAGTTCCTGTGATTTAAACTCTGGTGTTTTTGTAAATAGATATTTAGTATTTTATTTTTTTTATTATTTATTATTAAATATATTTAAACTTTACATTGTGGCTGAATATTTTAACATTTGAGAGTACTTATATCTAACGTATTGTTGACACTGTGGCCACTCCTGAAAGCCTGGCTGTTTGGCCAACATTGCCATTTGTATTAATATTAATTTCACTCAGTATAATTGGGTACCTTTGTAAGAGCCGTGGAGTAACTGGCTTTTGGGAGTCTGGTGGCAATGTAACTATCTTATAGTCTGGGCAGAAAGGACCATAGCTAGTAAATCTGTGCCAGGCTTTCCCAAGTGTGTGCGTGTGTGTGTGTGTGTGTGTGTGTGTGTGTGTGTGTGTGTGTGTGTTAGCTAATTAGAGCAAGGACACGAAGCACTGGTTTCACGGGTCTATATTAGAACATCGATGTGTCAGAACTTCGAATGTTCTAATATCGAACCCAAGTCAGCGAACGCTGACAACATCGAACATTCAGAACAGCAAATTTTTTCCTAGGTTAAAAATTTGCTATTCTGAAACACATACACACAACACAAGCACACCAAACAAACAGCAATCCACACACATACACCTAAAATCTTGCATCTAACCCTACACTAAACTGTACATACACCACTAACTATCCACTTACCTTAACCCAAACCCTAACCCTAAGGTCCGTCACTATCGCACACTCACCTCACCCGTGCCCTAACCGTCATGTCCACACAATCGCACACTTACCTGACCCACGCCCTAACCCTAACTCACTTAACCCTCCCTAACCCTCACGTCCACACAATTGCACACTTACCTGAACCCGACCTGTAACGTTCCACCACAGCGCTGAAAATAGCAAAGTGACAGAAACAGACAACCGAATTCTTTCCCTGGGAAAAAATTTGGTTTTCTGCAGCTTCGTTATTTTCAGCATTCACTGAGTAGGGTTTGATATTAGAACATTCGATGTTCTGAAACATCGATGTTCTAATATAGACCCGGTTTCACAGTGAGGGTGCTGGAGGACTTGGTTTGGATACTCGACCGAGGACTCAACCATTCCACTGTGCCCATGGGTAGTTTTATTGGGGATCTGGACAGAGGGGGAAACACAGATCCCCGACTGAGAGTGTTCTCTGTGTGCTCTTAAGGGAAACTGTGCTTGATGTAGAGAGGTGCCTCTGGAAATACTGGGTGCATCTATATTTGTTCCAAGTGAACCTCCCTCTCCATTGTCAGTGGTGAGGGATGCAGGCTCCTTGATTACTGACCCAGATTGGGGGATATCACAGAGTTAATGAAGGACAGTTACATAATGAGGTATTTTGAGCATACTACCCTACCTGTATAGTAGACCTTCATGACCTTTTTGTTTGAAGTAGTTCTGGGAGAGCTGTGGTTGGAGTTACATTAATCAGAAGTATGGCAATCTGGTGGCTATCTGTATGAGAAAAGGGAGCTGACTCTTAAGAGGACAAGCCAGATGGATGTATTACTGCCTTGGTTCAGAAGTAAATACTAAGTAATTAGTCTGCAGACTATTGCATGTTTAGACAATAATTAGATAGTGATCTAAGATAAGAATCAAACCTTATACCTTGTGTCTTTTAGGTAAATTCCTTAATCATTATGTCATCCTCCAACCCACTAAATTATACAATACCAGATGGGACTCAAACCCACAACCTCTAGCTTAGGAGGCCAATGCCTTATCCATTAGGATTAGCACTGGGCTAGGAGTTGTTTCGTTGTTCCTTCTTGCTGGAATTAGGAAGACCACTACTCAGCTGCCTAGAGGTCTCTGTCACTACTGCTTATTTTTTCCCATCTATTTTGCCAAAGTCTTGTTTAGAAATGAATACTGTAGCTGAATGTAAAATTTGTTGTACTGCAAAAAATCCTGCCTGAAAGGTAACTTTACTCGACTGCAGACTGCCTTGTCTGATAAGAACTGCATTCCTTTTCTCCAGTTAATATATTTGTCAATAAGTATTAACTTTAAGACACAATTTAATTGACTGCATGCTTTGTCACAAACCACCCGCCACACTACAACACTCATTAATGAAAAGTATTAGAAGGCTTTGCACTGCCAACAGTTACTGTAATATCATTGTTTTTGGTCTGTCTGTCAAATAGCAATACTCAATCAGATCTGATCATCCATCATATACATGGCTGTTGCTGTATACAAGAGTAAAGGCCATCATCTGGCCTCTAAACTATTAATTTTATTTAAAAAAACAGAACTTTTAATTGAAACAGCTTTCCTTAGGTAGGTCAGTAGACATTACTGGCCATTCTAGAGTGGTGCCCTCCTCACCAATGACTTGAGGATAAAAAAAGGTCTTCCAACATGGAGAACCAGAATAAAATACAACCTGCTTACAATTATTACTAAAACACACACACTCACACACACAGAGACACACACAAACTGAATAAAGACATTCATGTACACAGACGAGATATTAACCATGGCAGCATAAATGACTGCTAATATTTGCACCCATGCTATTGACAACTCTTCCCTGTGCAGAATGCACGCATTGATAACTAGCTACAGAAGCGGGGTATCACTTCCCCCATTTTCCTCATCATAACTATGGTACTATCATCACATTTTACTTGGCAACAAAAAGGAAAACTATTAGTTAAGAGAATTTTTATTCCAACTGTTTCTTGATAAGCAGTTATAAATCCTTGTGAAATAGGAATGCTGCCAGACAAAAACAATGCGTTGGACAGGGCTAGTACATGAATCCAAGCTTGAAGGCTTGAATGTCATCTGCGCGGTACATTTCCTGAGTGTCTTTAGACCAGAGCATATTGATCAAGGATCAGGACTTTGAGAAAGTACGCAATAGTGCATTTTAACAGGCAATACATTTTAATTTCATTCATCCATGGTTTACATATTGTGATGAGAATTCTAAATCCTGACAGTATGGTGACATAGTTGATGGGGTATTAGCTAGGTAAACTGAAAAGAAGAAACTTTTTCAGCCATGACTTGGATACAAGCAAAGCAAATGTATAAAACAATAAGTTAGCAAATAATAAAACATTACCGTAACTTAACAAGACTGTTTTTTCAAAAGTGAGGAATTCTCGCAGGGTATTGAAGAATTCTCACGCAGTAGGTGAGGCCATCTATTTCATCCAGTGACAGTCTGTATTCTGAAAAACAATGTAATTTAATACGGCCAATCCAATATAGAACTGATTAAGCAGCATCTAACCTAGACGTTCTAACAATCATATAAAATTATGCAGAACAATGAATTGCTGTCCATAATTGTCAAGTTAATGAGCTGATTATATTTAGCTCTTTAAGTGATCCCACAGCTACATCAAGAGGCATATACACCTCTATTTTATATGATCGGTCTTGGATGAAATTGTTTACTTTCCTAATACATACATATAGATAGGTTAGTAGCATATTTGTACCTCTGCAATGTGCCACTGCCCCCATTGCTACCCAAATTTATTTATTTTTTTATGTATTTATTGACATTTGATTACCAGGAAAGTCCGTCTGGATAGAGCTCATTTTTAGCAGAAGTCCCAGGAGAAAAGCTCCAAATTATTACAAAACATTTTAAGAACAATAATTCTACAATCTTCAAAAACAAAACATCTGCAGTTTAAATAATTATAACAAAGTAGACATAATATAAAAACATTGGTTAAGAATCGATACAAGGTATATAACAATCAAAAGTACAAAGGGATTTGAGCCATTTACCATTGACACACACACAAAAAAAACAAAGCATCTAGATCAACTATTGATAAAGGTATCTTCCTGTCTCAACTGGCTTATGGTCTCCCCTTGTTAGCACCTGTTTCAAAAGCAAATGCCACACATCTACAATCAATCGACAATAAAATCTGCAAATTCCTCACTCACTCCTCTAGACATGAACACAAATACAAAACCCTATAAAAAAGAAAACGTCCCTCCAGAAAAGCAAAAGGGTGACTTCCTATTAGGCTTTGAAGTGTTCAAACATATAAAACCATTCTCCCCCCTAAGAAGTTAAACTGATACAGCAACCCCTATCCTACAACTTCAGGAATCATGACCATTCATCCCTCTTACTACTAGCCCCAAAAAACAATCCCAAACCTCTGGGAATCTACTCCCTCATATTGCAAAAAATATCATGCACAGTCTCCTGGACACAACTAAAAGCTCATCTTCTGAGATTTGCTAAATGTAAAGCTATACTCATGGTCGTATTATGTACGCACACCATATTATTTTGCTGTCCAATAGCTTTCCTACTATGTATATCTGTCTAACTGCATATCACACTTAACACTTACCTTTACATTTGTCGATCTTGTATATAGTGTATATAACTTCTTCATACTGTATGAGCCGAGCTCATCTTCGGTCAGCTTTATTATGTGAAGAATTTATCGTACTGGGCACTTAACTCACCATGTTGTTGAACTACTCTTACCTTCACTGTAAACATTGACATTCTGCCTATATTATTATGTGAAGAATTTATCATACTGGGCACTTAACTCACCATGTTGTTGAACTACTCTTACCTTCACTGTAAACATTAACATTCTGCCTATATTATTATGTGAAGAATTTATCATACTGGGCATTTAACTCACCATGTTGTTGAACTACTCTTACCTTCGCTGTAAACATTGACATTTTGCCTATATTTTAATTTTATTACTGCACTTTTACACTGGCTGAGACTGAAATTGGTCATTTGTGATCAGAGCTTAAATTTTCATTTTCACTGCATCCCATGTAGTCTTGTAATTCCTTGTATAATGAATTGTTTCATCTTTTCACTGCATCCCATGTAGTTTTGCAATTCCATATGTAGTGAGTCAGACATACACATGTATACCCACCTAGCACCAGCCTCTTGCTATGGCTGAACTACTGTGTCATCATACTCATCATTGGACTGCAGAAAAATTATCTGAGACATCAGTCGTTCAGGTTTTTGGCTGAAAGAATCCTTGATGTCAGCCTTGAAAAAAATTCACATCAATTATTCGACAATTTTGCACAGGATTAAGGCTATGCGCTATTAACAAGCTATTTCCTGTGGTACAAGGTTTGATTCTCTCAGACGTTGTCTGCCTACTGGGTGACCTTGAGCAAGTCACTTAACCAGACAAGGCTTTTGGACAACTGAGAATTTGGGAAAGGCTCAATAATGCTCTCCTGGACTCCGTGCCTAGCAGCCTGAAAGGGTAATCATCCAGTCTTACTGTCTGAGAGCTCTGCAAATTGTCATCTATACATGCATGAATTCCATTACACAAGACAAACCAGTTCTCACAGAATGAGATGAGAGTCTGTTATAAAACATGCAACTTATGCATTATGACCATCTGCTTACCCCTATTTATTTTATAACATCGACTGGGAGATGATTTATCTGCAGAACACCCAAAAAGAGAAAAAAAATGCTTATTAACATTTATTTATTTATTTATTTATGGCAAGATAAACTAAACAAAGGGCTTGAAAGGTCAGCCTAAATGATACTTTTAGGGTCATCACCTCACATTGCTCATTTGTATTGTCCCTGTGGGATTTGTAATAGGAATGGAGGTACTCAGACACTGATATTGTGCTAAGATGAATTTGTTCAGCTGGTAATTGCACACGCACAGTAGCTAATGCTTCAAGGATAACAGCACATTGAATGAGTCTGTTATTTTGCAAGATACAGCACATTTAAATAAGAACACTTTCAAATAAACATTTCATCAATTTTGTACTTGCTATTAGATTTTCTAAATTAGTAATTTTACATATGCATTTGCAAATTACTGAAATTATATGAAAGCATGATTTGCATTTTTTGAAATTAATTTTAATTTCTTAAAAACAGTATATTTTTGTTGTAGAATTTCAACAGATACTTATCCCTTAGCAGAGGCATGAATTCATACTTAAATGTTCACAGGATTCCCATGGAGCAAGTTCCAGTAAACCGATTATGTGCCTTGTATCTAAACACAATAATCATCTCATTATGTAGAACAATAAGTATAATTACAGCACTCTATGAAACAAACCAAGCCTGCACAGCAGTTCTGAAATGTCAGAAAAGAGCAAAATAATGTTGCCTAAGAAAAGGCATTTCAACTTTTTGACTGGCTAACAAACTTATTCTGATGGTAGTACTGGGGCAGAAGCATCCACCAAAACTGAATATATAAGCCAACTGCCTCACTATGTTGTGACGTCACTTTGCCTTGTCCTAAAGTCATAGACTTGCATTACTTTGTGTTAATAAAATAGTTCTTACCATTCAAAGACTGTCCCTTTCTTCTTAACTGTTCTAACTGTCCTTCTATCTACCATGCCATTTTTTTGTTCACACCGTTGGAGATGTTCTTTGTAGTCAGTGTTGCAGTACTGATTCTTGGGTCATCCTGCCATGCAGAAGCTCCAGACCGGGCCAATTTCTAGAGTCTTTACATTATCTCAAGCAGAAGGATGCACGAGAACCGACGTCTAGACATCAGGATATGAGGGTTGTCTGTCTGCTCCATCTTCAGTTCTTTCTAGCCATACAGTCTGCTACATTACTCCTTTGTTATCAGATTGATTGATTGATTGATTTTGTTTACTGGATAATGTCCGACTGGGCATGAGGCCCATTTTCAGTGGAGGCCCGGGGAGAAAAGCTCCATACATACAAATAGACAGTATTAAACAATCAGATTGAACACGTATTAATTAACAATGTACAAAGCAAGTCAGTAAAGAAATTAGTTATATAACAATAATTAGCAAATAATTAACAAATAGATTAACAACTTTAACAAAAAATGGCACAGTTAGTGATAAAAACTGGCCGCATGAGTTAATAGTGAGAACAATGTGATACAGTATTTGCAAGATAGAGAAATGCAGTCTACATAACAGTTAAAGACAAAGCAGTATATGTGCATACATTGCTAACTGAAACTGAGTGTAGAATCAGGATATCCTTCATCAGTTAATAGTTGTAGCTGTGAGGATGAGCTAGTTTAGGGTAATGTAAGTGAGTCGTAGGTAGCTTAACCAGGAGTATGGCAGGAGCAGAGCCAGTGTTTTGCTAGATGTTCCTTAAGGAGAGTTTTAAACTCATGAATGCTGCGGTTTTTAGCCAGAGGTTGAGGAAGAGTGTTCTACAGTTTGGCAATCTTATGGGAAAAAAGGGCGGTGCCCTGTGTGTTGTGGGCTTGGGTAATCTTTAACAATACTTTATTTGAGGATCTTGCAGCTCTAGGATTGCTGTTGGGTTGGACTAGATTGGTGAGTGCTGGGCAGTTGTTAGGTTTGTGAATTATATTGTGGGCTAAGGACAGTTGGTTAAATGCTAGAATATTTGGTAGTTCTAACCATTTAAATTGGGAAAGTATAGAGCAGTGGTGGGTTCTGTAAGGGTGGCCTGTGGCAATCTTGTCGTAGCATGATTCCAGATTATTTAGGTCAGATTTATGAATGTTTGTAAATACTAGGGAACCATAGAGGAGGGTGGAGAGTAGATGTGTGCAGGCAGTGGCTAGTCTGGTGTTGTCGGTAAGGTAAGGTTTAATTCTGTAAAGGGTGCCAAGTTTGGAGTGGACTTTTTTGATGGTGAGGGAGATGTGGGTGTCAAACCTTAGATTATCATCGATTGTGACACCTAGAAGTTTGGCTTGGCTGGTGGGATCTATTTTGGTTCCGTTTGTGGAAAGAATAGAAAGTGGAGTCAGACATGTCTTGGGCTTATTGTAATTGAAGACAATTAACTTAGTTTTGTTGGGGTTAAGTATGAGTTGATGGCTAGTGAGGTAGTTTTCTATGTCCTGGAAAGGTTTTGCATTTTTTTGTAGGTCCTGGGGGGTGGGGGCTGTGCAGACTGATGTAGAGTCATCGGCGTATTGTACTATGGCAGCTAGTTGGGTTGAAGAGCTGAGGTTGTTAAAAAAATTGTAAAGAGAAAGGGGCCAAGTATGGATGCTTGGGGCACACCAACAGTGATGGGTAGAAGGGGGGGCAGAGCATTCTCCCATTTGGTGGCTTGCTGACAGTTAGAGAGATAACTAGGACAGGGCTGTTGTGTTGAGGCCATGGGATGATAGTTTAATTAGTAGGATTTAGGGGGACATGGTGTCAAAGGCTTTTGACATGTCAAGGAATATGGAGGATACCATTTGGCCTCTGTTTACAAGATCTTGAATGGTGTTTGTGAAAGATAGCAGGGCAGTACTGGTACTAGGTTTTGGCCTAAAACCGTGTTGTGTGTGGGATAGAGGAGTTTGTGATTAAGGAGGTGGGCAAGAAGTTGGGAGTGAATGCATTTTTCTGATATTTTGGCTAAAGGGGAAAGTATGGCTATGGGATAGTAAGTAAGATCCTTAGAGGGGCTGCCTTTGTGTAGGGGAATGATGTGGGATATTTTCCATAGATGGCGTACATATTGTTCAGAGATAGACTGGTTGATTAGGACTGATATGGGATAAGCGATTGAGGGGGCAGCAATTTTAAGGAATTCATTGGGTAATTTATCAGCTGCTAGGGAGCAGCATTTTAGTTTGGAAAAGAGAGATTTTATGTAATTTGTTTGCATTGGGGTGAAAGAGAAGGGGGTGGGGGAGTCAGAAGAGGGAAGGGGTATTAGTCGGATTACCAAGAAGAGATGTGATTGAGTTAATGAAGTGGGTATTGAATTATGTAGCTATTTGGTCTAAAACCTTGGAGTTGGTGGGTGAGGGTAGGGGTATAGCCTGGATTGAGAAGATTGCTAATGTTTTGCCAAAATTTTCTGGGGTTAAATTGGTGGGTTTGCTGATCCGAAAGGAAATAGTTTTGCTTGCTTATTTTTTATCTGTCTCTTAGTCTGGTTACATAGCTGCTGATATGTTGTTTGGTCTATGTTATTTTTGGTAGTGTGGTAAGTGGACCATGTCCTACCTCTTTGCTTCGGCAGTGCTAGGGTATTGTTAGATATCTAAGGTATGTACCTAGTTTTTGCTCTTATTTTTCTTGTGGGTGCTAGATTGTTGAGTATTTTAAGAAAGGCATTGTTGAAATAAAGGACTGCCTGATCAAGTGGGAGGTTTCTAAGAGGTGACCAGTTACTTTGCTGAAGAAGATGGTTGAAAGTGGAGGGGGAAATGTTTTTTTTGTTCTTGATAAATTTATATATTGTGTTGGTTTATGTCTGAGCTCGTTTTCTGTACAAGAAGGTAGGTGATTGGTCACTGAGGGAGTCTGGAAGGCAGCCTGTTAAATAACCTAGATTGGGTTTATTAGTTAGTATCCAGTCTAGTGTGGACTGCTTTTTAGAGTGTTTATCTAGCCAGGTCATAGATGCTCATAGTCCATTGGTTGACTCATTTTCTCAAGAGTTATTTCTTCCCACTTCCAAATAAGTATCCCATTGGGGAATTTTTACTTCTGATTAATGTTTACAAAAAGTCAACTGTTTAAAGCATGGGAAACAAATCGAACATAAAGATTTTCATTTCTCTTCTCTGGAGTCTCAGAGTGACATTTCTAGTTGTCAGTATTGTCTTAGGTTTCTAGTAAGACACTTAACCATAGGGCCAAAGTCCTCATAGCTCACATGGGATCCTCGGATTCCGTTCCCTTTGCTGCCTCTCATTATTTGGCTTCAGTCACTATCTTGCCCAAGAAACGCAAGGACAAAAAGTCAAATCAGAGGATGCCAGCAAACCTTCAGTGCCAGTGTCAAAGTCACAAGATGAATCAGGTGAGGCACCTTTGCAGCCCCCTGGTCAATCTACTACTTGGCCAGAGCCTTCTGGTGTGACCCATTGGGAAGCCGCCATAACAGCAGACCAATTAGGTATGACTACTGCAACTTCCTCCTCAGTTGGGTCTGAAGCCACTCCATAGGCTTCGGCTTCTGACAAGTGTGCATTGATTACTGAGGGAGATAATTCTTCTTCCTCAGCTGTTGAATATGATCAGCTTTTAGGAACACATATTATGATTGCAGTCACCCAACCGTGTCCCAATTCCTTTATTTCTAAATGGGCACCTAAGCCTAGGAGACCAGTCATCTTGCCTCAGCCAACTACCCAGTCCTCAGCTGCTACAGCCCAGGTTGAAGCACAGAACCTTCCAAAGATAGCTCAATAATTCATAGCCTTCATGAAATAGATGGAACACAGCCAGATACAGCTGCCTATCCCTGAAGCTTCTCTCAGCAAAAGAAGCACAGATGTTTAATTTCAAGAAGATTCTGACTCCTCAGAATATGCAGATGAGGAAAAATTGTCCAGTTCTGAGCACCTCCCCCCCAATCTCATCCTCAGTTGGATTTAGATGATACCCTCTCTTTTGCTTCTCCCCCCACAGATTTATCATTTGAAGATACTCTGAATAAGATAAAGGAGGCTTTTAATTGGGAGAACAAGGAATCCTCTCAGGCTCAAACCCATTACAGAGAGCATCTACGTCTACCAACCCCATAGACCACCGGCTATTTCTCCAGTTTCTGTAGTGCCAGATGATGTCTTTGATGACATCTCTCTGCACCCAGACTCTTTGCCTCCTGGCCCAAGAAAACCAGATCATTTCTATAGACTGCTTGACAAGCACAAGCATCTCTACAAAAATCCACAATCTGATCCTTCAGTAGTATCTACTGAATCCTCCAAAGGTGCTCCCAAGTGTGCAGCTATACACCCTTTACTAAACGACAGATAAATTCGACTGCTGAATATATCTGGAAAAAGGCATATACTTCTGCTTCTCTCTCTATGAGAACCCTTCATTGTCGATTCCACATGTTGAAATAAAATAATTTCTAAACCAGAGGGTATTACTGAAATAGCCATATAGAGAGATATTCAGGAAACAGGTAGATCAGCACTGCATGTTTCCAGACACTCTAAAATGTGATTGCACTGCACTTGATGCATCCTGTAGAGCAGCTAGTATAGGTTCTGTAATACCCCACTGGATGAAGAGTTCCTTTTTGGCCCTCCTACTGAAAAAGTATTTGAGAAGTTGGACAAAAATGGAAAACAAAAATTGTGGAAAACAAAAACTGTGAAGGAATTCTATCTCCCACTCCTATGTATATATATATATATATATATATATATATATATTTATATATATATATATATATATATATATATATATATATATATATATATATATATATAAAACAGAAATTATCCTTCTAAATCTTGGCCTTTTCCACCTAAGCGAGACAACGGGAGGCCTCCATGAGAAAAGAGACCCAGACAGTCTAGGAGGTACAACATGATAAACACCCTAGACCTAGTTGTTCCAAGGACCCTAACTCCCCAGGGAACAGCTGTGATTATGCACAGCCCCCTCATCCCCATCCTTAATCCTGCACCCCCCAAGCTGGGAGACTCTCCTCTTTCCAAAAGCCATGGAAACTCATCACCAGAGACTAGTGGGTCCTTCACATCATAGATAATAGGTATTCCACTCAGTTCAGGAAAAGTCCACCCTTCCTAGGGATGCCCAAACTGCCAAAAGAACAACAGGGTTCCTCCCATCATGATAGATCTTTGACAATAAGGGTCCATTCAACCAGCACCTTCAAGGGAAGAAGCAGAAGGTTTTACTCAAGAATCTTTCTCATCCCAAGAAAGGAAGGCAGCTGGAGACCAATATTAGATCTGTCAAAGTTAAGCAAGTTCCTATATGTCCCAAAATTTTAAATGCTAACCCTTAAAAAAGTACTACCCATGATCATTCTTGGTGCTTATATGGTCACTATAGACCTGAAGGACACCTACCTTCATGTCCCTATTTCAAAGGAACGCAGGAGATACCTGTGGTTTGTGTTAGCAAAATTCCATTACCAGCTTTGTGCTTTGCCATTTGGCTTATCCATTGCTATTTTAGTTTTCACCAAATGTCTAGCTGCAGTTATAGCCCATTGCAGAATCTAATGGGTACATATTTACCCTTATCTGGATGACTTCCTCATCCCAGGAAAATCCATCTCAGAACTCCAGGCAACCTTACAAATCACCATGAACTGCTTCCAGAAAGTAGGCTTCACACTCGATCTGTGCAAGTCAGAAATTCAGCCCCAGACAAGAAGTCATTTTCTGGACACACTAATAGTTTCAGTGCAACAAAAGCCTACCTACCTTAGGACAAGGTTTCCTACCTCACAAACTATCTGCTCAGCTTAATACCAAAGTAAAGAGTCTCTGTGAGGAAATACCTAAGTGCCTTGGGATACATGCATTTTAATGTCTCTCCCCCTGACAAAAAACACACACATGAGAAAACTCCAGTGGTTCCTAAAAACACTTGGGAACAGCATTCTCAACCCCTGGAAACCATGGTGCCTCTTCATTCACCCCTGCTTGAGAAGGAAACTGCTCTGCTGGAAAAACCCTAGCATGCAGAATCCATGAGCAAACTTCTCGTAGACAAGACCATCACTACAGACAGTTCAGATATTGCATAGAGTAAACACTTAGGCCCCTTGAAGGTGCGGGGTAGCTATCCTCCACAATAAAGAATGCTGCACATAAACCCAAAAGAGATGCTGGCAGTATTTCTAGCCATCAACGCCATTCAAGTCAACCTGCACCCAGGAACACTGCAGATATTGACTGACAAAACCATGGTTATGTGGTACATAAACAAGCAAGGGGAGTCCATTCCTGCACACTGTGCAGTCTTGCAAAGAAAATTTGACTACTGACACAGGATTTGCAACACACTCATAGCATCCCACATCCCACGTCAAAACAATGCCCTAGCAGACTCTGAGCAGGGATCTTCTGGACCTCAATGCATGGATGCTGAAAAGAGAGATTTTCCTGGACCTTACCCATCAATGGGGTCATGCCAGTATAGACTTGTTTGCCTCTTAGGAGAACAGATGACTACAAAGGTTCTGCTACAGAACCCAACAGATCGGGACGTGGAGAGCAGACACTTTATTTTTCAAATGGACAGACCTCTTTCTTTATGTCTTTCCACCACTACCTCTGATTCCAGAGCACTGATAAAATTCAGGTCAGACAATCCAAACGTGATACTCCTAGCCCCCTGCTAGTCAAGGCAACATTGGTTCTCCTTCCTCTTGACTCACAGTGAGGGGAGATATTACATTCTTCCACAGGTGATAGCACTACTCACCCAGCTAAAGGGGTCTGTCATTAATCCTCATCTGACCACCCTCAAACTAACAGCGTGAACGATTGTTTCTTAACACCAAGTAATGTAAACTACTCTACAGAAGCAGTATCTGTCCTGAGAGAGCCAAGAAAACTGAAGACCAGAAAATCAGATGGCAAAGGTTTTCTTTTTGTTACAAGGACAAAGTCATTAGTCCTTTTCATGTGGACATAAAATCTAGTGTTGGAGTATCTTCTGGGATTGCTTCACCAGGGCCTTTCTTATCCCAGCATTAAGGTACAGGCTTTGGCCATCTCTGCCTGTCTTACTTCCTCCCTCATCTATTTTCATCCCCACCTGAACCATTCCTAAAAGGGGTACTACATCTAAGGCCTCCCAGGAGAAACCCTTTCTCTACCTAAGATCTAACTATGGATTAGGAAAAACTTACCTTACCAACTTTTGAGCCAGCACCTTCTGCTCCCCTAAAGATGTTCACATGGAAGACCATCCTACTGATAGCCATAATATCAGCCGGGCAGCTCTCAAAACTACAAGCCCTGATGTACAAAGAACCCTTCACTTTATTTCACAGTGACAAAGTTACCCTAAGGACTAACCTCACTTTTATGTCCAGAGTAGTACCAGAACTTTCCTTGAATCAAGCTATTCACTTGCCTGTGTTCTTTACAAACCCACAGAATAAAGCCAACTAAACCCTGCATTTCCTGGATGTAGACTGACAGATCAGGTATTACCTGGAAAGAACAAAGTTCCCAAATAGAGAACGACTAGTGGCCTTTGCAGAAGGGAAGAAGCAGACCCATCTCCAAACAGACTATTTCTAAATAGATGGCCAACTGTATTACTTTCTACTATGTCCATCATGATAAGCCATTACCAGCCCATGTCAGGGATCATACCATCAGACATAGTGCAGCCACTACTGCCTTCCTTAAAGGTGCTTCTACCCTGGCCATCCTGGTAGATGCAACATGGACATTTGTCCACACCTTTACTAAACATTACCACTTAGCCAATGCCTGCATGAGTATGGTAGGGTTTGCTACTGTTGTCATACAGAACCTGCTTTCTCAGGGAACATCAGACAGCCTGTCCCCTGACTTGTAGCTCTGGGAATCCACCCAAGAATGAGTTTTGCATTGATTATGAAGAATATAGTAAAGCTGTGTCATACTTACCATAACTGTAGATGGTCTAGTAGATTAATGTTTTAGTACAAACTCTATCCCTCCTACCCCTATGTCTGATGGCCTCTGCCATAGCTGGGGGGGGGGGTGGATAGTTCTTATCCACCACCATCCCCTACCCCATGGTTGGAATCTTCCCCTATCCCTGACTAAACTATAACATCAGGAAGGGTTGTGATGTCAGACTTCTGTTCACTGCCTAAAAAGACCTGAAGATGTGACAGACAGACATCCCTGTTATACCCTAATGCCTGTATGTTGGTCTTTAGATGTCCATTGGCTAGGGATGATGTAAAGACTCTGGAAATCAGGCCACTCACATGCTTCTGCATGGCAGGAAGACCCAAGAATCAGTACTGCAACACTGATCTGCTCGAACATCCGCGGTTATAGTAAGCGTGACACAAGTGTTCTTTCTCTGTCCTTCCCTAAACTGCAGCTCAAACACATTCTAAGTTAACAAAAATGGTAGATCTGTAGACATGTCATAGGAAAATTCCAGGACAGGGTAATGTTGCTTGTGTTTCAGGGGTATGCAGTCTATCTGCATATTTCAGCTTAACTCCACCATACATTTTACCAAAACAAATTCAGAAAAAAGTCATGTCCACCAAATGAGAAATACTGCTATAGTTCCATTTGTATACATAAGTAAGGGAAATTAGAACAGTGTTTTTGTGGGTGACCGTGACATGAATATCAACAGAATGAAATAACAAAAACCTTATTAATGCCTTCTAGTACTGTATTACTACATGACCAAACCGTACAATATGTGTATCATTTCAGTAATTATTTGCATAATTTTTTATCAGTGCTTTCTCTGGTTAAGAATATTTTTGATTTTCTATGAAAATTGTGCTACTTGGTGAATACCAGGAGTGAAAAACTGATGTGTGCAGGATGAACGTTGTGAGTGATGTGTGTAGGTTTTATTTGTGTGAATTGTGTTTGACTGCAAATACATTCCGAGTTATGCTTTATATATGTGCTATAGAGGGGAATGTATGCGTGAAAGAGTTATAAATCTGGTGTTAAGCGATGTTTGTGTTAAGTGGTGTATTCATTGTACTATGAGAGTTAACTTATCATTTCTTCCAAAACAATGACAATGTTGAGGTCAAAATATAAATATTGGGGGAATACAATAGGCATGTAAATATGTAGTTGCATATGACCTATTTAAATATGGTTTATGTGTACGTGTATATGGTTTGTGAGAAGTGAGTCAGTGTTCAGCAGCTAAGTCATGGCATGTGTTAATATCCAAGTTCAGAACTACCCACTGTGTTCAGCTGTCTGAGTTATACTCACCACCATGACTACTCAAAGGTAATGTACTTGCTAGTAGGGCATTACGCTATGCAGCGTATAGATCTGTGCTTTGCAGTACACCTTGCTTCATCAAGTGCTAATGCTTGCTAACTTTTTTTGGTGATACATCAGCCAGTGATATTGATATTTTCCATTTTGTCATGAACACCATACAGACATAAGAAAATGTTTGCCAAAAAAAGTTTAAGAAAAATATTCATCCATATTTATTATTTTAATTTCCATTCCCCCATTATTCAAAATCCCTGGACTTTCTGAACATTTTCCATAACCTGCAAAGACAGCAATGTGCTATATTAATAAAAGTTATACTATTGTCAATCAGTATAACTTTAGGAGTATAGATGTCAGGATATCTTTCAGTTAATATTGCACAGTACAAAATGCAAGAAAGATTTTCAAGTTAATTTTAAGTCACAGTGTCATAATAATGCCCTACCTTGCCTCTAGAAGTGCATAACAAGCTGTCCCAGGGTCATAATGCCTTACCTTGCCTCTAGAAATGCATAACAAGCTGTCACAGTGTCATAATAATGCCCTACCTTGCCTCTAGAAGTGTATAACAAGCTGTCTTGAATGAGCACACTGTGCCCTATTTAAAATGGAGGGTAATGCAACAAGGCAAGTTGTTGGTGACCTTATCTGGTTCCTTTCATGAAAAGTGAAGTATTGAAAATCATCCAAATCAAAGAGTAATCATTTAGGATAATTTCCTCTACATCTATGTGGACAGTAATTATTTAGCTGGAATGCTTGAGACAAGGGTATCATTCATCTCTATGAGTAAAGACCTAACATTTTCTGTAGCCCGACACTACTTGCTACATCCAGTGAGAATGATGTGTTAATTCTGCATGCTAATTTATTTATTTCAGAGTTCGAGGAGACAATCTTAAATGTAGTGGCTAGAAAAGTAATGGCATCATCCCCCTTTGGGCAGGCCATGGTCTATGTTGTGGTCATGCAAAATGGACAAAGGATGGTTTGCCCAAAACAGCACTAAAGAATACAAAGACATTAAGTTAATGTTCATTAACTTCAGGTGGACAACAAAGGACAGTGTGCAGAGTCTTGTAGAGTTAAGTAAAACTTTGCAGGGAATGCATCATCTGTGCAAGGCAGAACAAGTGCAGTGTAACCAGCTGGGAAAGACAAAGCAGGTGCAGTGTAACCAGCCATGCAAGGCAGAGCAGCTGCAGAATAACCAACTGTGCATGGCAGAGCAGGTGGAGTGTAACAGCTGTGCATGGCAGGGTAGGTACAGTGTAACCAGTTGTACAAGACAGAAAAGGTGCAGTGTAACAGTTTGTAGTTTGAGCTGAACTGTGGAATTTTAGTGGCTTTAGTGATGAGATGTCAGGTTTTATCTGTTGGTCTGTTTAACAATATTTAATCTCTAAAGAAAGGTCTAAGAAGGAAGATGGTGGTGCCTTGTGTGGCAGTGGCCTCTCCGGCTCCTGATGTGCGTGTTGTGTTTTGTGGTCTGTTTTAGTCCGTTTGGCCTGTTTGAAGGTGTGCCATGGTGTTCATGGTGTCCGTAGTGTCCATGTTGCTTTGTTTTTGTTTATTGGGGTTGTTGAAAATAGAACTGAAAATGGAAGTTTGGGCCTTCAGTGGTGAGTTAAGTGAGGTACAGCATGCAGAATGCTGAAATCAGACTCTTGGCTGCCAGGTTTGATTTGAAAGACCGTTTGGATTTTGCTGGGTCAGAGGAAGCTGGATTGGATTTGGAAGCTGCTGATGACTGTTGGAGATGTCAGAGATGGAGCTGGTGATGGTGAGATGTGGATGGTGAGGACTGAGAGAGGATCGTTGAACTGGTTGTGGCTGTTCAGAGCAACACATGCTGAATGCAGGTGGCAGAAGTCCGATTTTTGTCTGCCAGACTTGTTTTATATTGGATTTGGTTTGTGGTGTCAGAGGAGACCTGACTGGGACTTAGGATGTTGCCAGTGTGAGAGAGGATGATGGTGCTGGTGTGGACGAAGTGGATTGTTGTAGTCCATGGGATCATGCATGGTTGATGGATGCTTCTGTGCCTACTGTTGGCTCAGTCACTGTTGTTGTAAATGTTTATTATTTTTTATGTATTTGTTTTTGTACAAGTGGCAGAATCATTATCCAGGAGCTGTTTTTTATTTTATCATGTTGTTGTTGTATTTTGTTGTTGTGCTTTTCTATTTATACATGAGCTTAGAGAAACAAAATTTCATTCAGCTGTGCGATTGTGTATGGTCTGAATGATAATAAAGTTAATTTTGACTTTGACTAAAAGATTCCATATGAAGTCAAACATGGCATGTGCACGTATAGTTTAAAGTGAATGTAAGTACAATGATGTGCTCTAGGATGCATTCTTACAACCCACAATAAAGTAACTTAATAATATCAGGACACAGCAGAAACAAGACAGTCCAATATAAACTTGATTAAAAGGTTCAAAGCTCAAAATCATTGGAGTTTTATTTTTCCTAAATAAAAGAGTATCTTCCATTCTGAGCATTGTGCTGTGTTTTATCTTTTATAGGAGCATAGTAGAAGATACAAGACAACTGGGCCATGAGGCCATTTCGTTTTTGCTAGTACCCACCCTTAGGCCTTACTTCTCTTTTCAAGGAGGTCTAAATCATTCATACCAGGGGTGAATTAATGAATACCTATCCAGGTGTTCAACTGTTTGTAAAGACTGCCTGTGTGTCACACTGCTTAACTTGGAAAGGCAGTTAGTTCCAGGGTAAGCACTGTATGACAAAACTATCCGTCTTCCTTGTCTTATTTATTTGTTGGAGTATATTTAGGTCTCTGACCCTAGTGTTAGTTGTACTGTTTGATTTATTGAGGTATAAGAGTTCTTGGACTACTGGATCCCATATAGCCCTATAAGCAAGGCACAGAGCCTCTGTAAGGAGTCTATACAAAAGTGAGTACAGAGATAAAGCCTGCAGGCCTTCTTGGTAGTTCAGATCTTTTAAGCCCTGGTCTTTTGTGTTGCAAACCTCTAGAGTCTTTCCAACAGGTTCATATGCTTAGTTAGGTGCTTCCCGAAGGGTGAGTTTTACTCAGTGGTGGGTCTAACCATTGCAGAGTAGAAGGAGGTGAGGATTTCTTTTTTGATCTGGAAGAAATACCTTTTGCTATGAGCTGTGTAATATAAAAGGATTTCTTAACCACCCTTGCAATGTGATGGCCAAATGTAAGGGAGCACCCAAGTCTCTCACAATTTTTTCATTTTGAAGTTGTATGTTATCAGTGCTATAAGCTGGAGCTAGGGAGTACTTACCAAATGTTATAATGTTGTATTTTTTGGCTTTGAGCTTGACTCCATGTTTAGTATATAAGCTATTGAAAATTATAAGCTCCTGCTGGAGTGCATGTATGTCAGAAGGGGACTTGACAATGACTCCCAGCTTGCAATCATCTGCGAATTTTGTTGACCAAAGATTTTCAGATGAACAGTGGAGCCTTGTTATATTTGCATATGATATGGTACTGACTGCCTTGAAAAGGTCAGGCTACACTGTGCGTACAGCTTTTCCACAGTCTACAGCCTGAGTAAACCTCTCAAAGAAGTTCAGAAGATTCATTAGACAAGATCTGGCAGATTTCATCTGACAGTTGGTTTAGAGGATTAAAAAGCTGTTAATGAGCCGATTCCTGTGGTCTGGTGGTGCAAGGTTTGATTCCCTCAGCTTCGATTCCTAACTGTGTGACTCTGAGCAAGTCACTTAACCAGACACCGCTCCTGGGCTGAGTCTGAAAAGGTCCATGGAGATCAGTGCTCTAGCCCAGAAAACAAATAATATAAAATTAAATTAAGATCTATGCTTGACAAAGCCAAACTGCTGGGGGTTGAATCTGATAATATTTTTTTGAAATTGCTGTTAATTAGGCCACTTATGATAAGTTCCATGGCTTTGCATATAAGACTCGTTAGGCTGATGGGTCTGTAATTCCCAGTGTGTGTGTGTGTGTGTGTGTGTGTGTGTGGTAGGGCAAGCTTTGTGTATCAGCATCACAACAGCTGAGCAGTACTCCCATGGGATAAAGCCAGGTCCTAGCCTCTGGTTGAAGAAGCCAAGAAGTGAGTCTGTCAATGTTTGCTTAAAGCTATTAATTAGGTAACTGGCTATGTTGTCAGGCTCCATGGATGGAGTACCTTTATTTTGGAGAAAACCTTCAGTTCATGTTTTTTATTTTGTTTGTGATGGTTGGTGACTTAATTCAATCAGGGATAAGTGGGTCTGAAATAGTTGTCTCTGATGTGAAGTTCACACAAAATTTATTTGCCACTCTGCTGGTGATATCCACTGGATAGGAGGAGATAGTACCATTATGAATAGGTTTGGAGAGGTGCTGGATATTATTTCTTATTTTTCTGACATAACTTAAGAAATATTTGTACTTGTCTTTGGTTTCTGTAGCTAGTTTGAGTTCATGGGATGCCTTTGTGTTTTTATGTTTTTTTATGGCTTCTTATTTAGCTGTTTGATGTTCTCCATGATTTGGGCATAATTTGTTCTGCTTGTATAGGTTTACGAGTTTTGTGCTTTTATCCCATAGTTTATTAATGCTTGAGGACCATCATGCTGGTTTGGTTTTAAACCTACCCATTTGCCCGGGTCTAGTTGGGACTGCCAATTTTATACATTTGTCCAGGTGCAAGTACAACTTTTTTACATAACTATTATGGGTAATACTGTTATACTTAGAGACTTTGTCATTGAAGTGTAGGACATTTGTACATTTGAAGTCTTTAAATTATATGGCATTTGTTTCTGATGGTGTGGAGATTTTGAAGGAAAATGTTACTAGTTTGTGGCCTGGACTGCCCAGTGGCAGGGATACCTTTAGGATGGTACATACAGATGCTAAGTTTGTTATCACCAGGTCAAGTATATTCTGTTCTCTAGTAGGTTCATTAACAATTTGGAACTGGGAGGTTTTGTTTATAGAATGTAAGAAATGTAAAATGTAAGAATTTTTTGTATATCCTATGTTGCTGGGTATAGATACGCCATATAATTAGATAGTTGAAATCACTCCGGATAAGGGCATTGGGGAGTTCATCAAGACTTTTTAGGAATGCTGTGTAATTTTCTGGTGGCATGGAGGGTTCTTTGCATCTTTGGACATTTCCCTCAAGGTAATATAGTATCTTAAAAATGTGGATACAGCACTACCATTTTCAGCTGGTCTAAAAAAGCAGTAAGCTCAAAACTCAGTTACTGAGGGAGTGCTCTCTGGGCATATAAACAGATTTCTGTAACATCACATACATGGATGTGGTCCAAATACAGGAAAGCCTCAAGGATGGATAGTTTGTTGTTTAGATGTCTAGTATTAAGTATGGACACCTTCATATGGTCTGGTGATTGATCTGTTTTGGAAGGAAGGATGTGAGGTCCATCAGCTGGACCTTGCCTAAAAAAAGGCTCAGTGGTGGTGCCAAAAGCTTACACCATTATATGGAATCCTTGAAATGAGAGGTGCAATGAAGTCCCTGGCAAAGCAAGTATGGCTGTCAGACATGTTATCCCACACTGGCTCATAATGAATCAAGCTAGAATGACATCAGATTTTTGGCCAGTTGTTAAAGCCAATTAACTTACCTTTATTTCTCAGTCTCATTTTCGGTGTTGAACGGATTCCACTCAATGCTGGGTCTTTTCTGCTTTTGTGATATGCATGTAGAGCTCTATCATGTCTCTGTCAGTATCCCTCAGGGTACTGCTCACTAGACCATTTACGCCAATATTGGTCACCCCCATGCCATACTCATATTTGTCTGGTTTAAGACTTCTAAGTGCCCTTCTAATATCTCCAACCTTAGCCCCTGAGAGACAGATCTTTATCAAGCTGCTTTTGTTCAGTCTTGTGAGTGTAAAATCTATGTACCTAACTGGGGGGGAGGGGTCACCATTAGCTAGTACATTTATATTTGTGTTTAAAAATTGCTTTGGTGTAATGAGTCTAGAATGTGCTGTTTCTTAGTGACTCACAGCTGTGTTGTCACCAGTCAGTGTTGCAGTGCTTAGTTTATGCTGGGCCTTGCACCTCCTAGTCCATTGTGGCTTAGGAAAGGATTTTTTAGTGCCTCAACTTAAGATTATTTAGGGTAGGTATTTGCAGAGTGTGGTGTAAGTCAGTGATGCACATAAGACAGGTTTGTTTGTGAGAGTGTGGCCTCAAATTTGGCTAGGTGCTTGCATCTCTCACAAATAAAAGACCATTATCTGTGAGCATCAGGCAATTCTTACATTGCCTGAGTATTCCAATTGCTATGTGGCTGGCAACAGATGGTAGACTAGATGGCAGACCTTCCATTTTGACCAACTGAGTGAGGTATATCAGGGAAGTATAAGAGAATATAATGGTGATTCAGTTCATGGATTTAAGGTGTTAGTTTAAGATGATTACCAGACATAGACTAATTAATATTTGAGCACTAAGTTACTGTATGTAGTCAATATTCTAGTATAGCCTAGCTATAAGACCAATTTGGCATGTGGATAAGAAACAATAGTGTTTTATCTACTAGTTATGGCATATATATGGGGTAAAATAATAACTGCAGATAAAAAATAATTTTTGGTTCTAGCACCAAAACCATGTAGACAGTAAATAATTTGGTCTAGATAGGCTATGAAATTGCTTTTAGAAGTGCAACAATGTGCTGCTGCCTAACTCTGAGATTTATATAGTTTTAACAAACAGATAGAGATAACTAAGGTTCCCAAGAGAAATTTTGAAACTAAAGTGCCTGCACCATTCCAAAACAGTGTTGAGTGGCACTGCACAGAGTGCATCCACCCATTTCTAAGCAGAAGAGATGAAGTGAAAAGAAAGCAGCTAGAGCCGCCAATAATGTCCAGCCCTCAGAAACTGCAGCAAATCATTCCCTGCCAATGAATAATCACTACTATCCTCAAAAAGTTACACCCTAACCAGAAACTGAAACTGTGATTTAATGTAAGATTAAATGTAAGTGTGAGGAAAGAGGGGAGACACTTTGTTTAGTAAAATAGAGTTGTTGTCTAATGAATTAAGAAAGGAGAACACTTGGTGTAATAAAATGAAGGATCTATTAATTACACAAACAGCCAGGTGACTGTAAAATGCACAACAGAAGTCATTTGATTTAAACTGTAATTTAATGTACAAAGTAATACAAATGTGTAATCAGAGGAAGAACACTATGAATAATTGGAGGTGGGTGCAGTCTGATACACTAACAGCCAGGTGATTGTTTAAGACACAAAGCCAGCAACCTTAAGCAATCAAACTGTAAAAAAGTAAAAAAAAAAAAAACTCAATAAAGCAAGCAATAAAATGCAGAAAACACCAAAATGTCAGTAAGTGCAAAAGCACTTTTCCTGGCTTGTATGTGCAATTTAAGCTTAAAAATGACAGAAAACTCTTCTCAGTACACATACTTTTAGCTCAGCTTTCCTGAACTCTTGGGGAAAGATGCCAGGCAAATGGCTACAAGAATACCTCTCAACTGTCCAGATTTTTGCCTCATATTTTTAGTCTGTTTCTCATAAAATCTGTGGTTTTCTGGCAAATCACTAGGATTATCTGAGGGTTAAAGTCACTAAAAATGATATATATTTGAGTTTCAGACTTCATATTCTCAGAAGACTGCATGCTAAGACAAATTATTATATCAAACGTTCTAAGTTTATACGAACAATATTTAAAATCTGTGACTATATTTGGGCCTTTGTCCCCCCATTACGTCAGGCTTTGTCCAGATTTCTTGCGCTGAGGTTGTGAGGTACGGCTACAAGTACTGTTAAGCTGAAGAGATAAAGTGAAAGAACCAAAAAGAAAAGAGCTAGAACTCCAGGCTATAATGTATACCCCTCAGAAACAGTGATAAATTATTCCCTGCCGCTGAGTAATCCTTGCTACTCTCAGCAAGTTTAGATCCTGACCAGAAAACTAACTGTAAATGTTAAAGTGGGGAAAAGAACACAAAGTCACAGGAGAAGATACTTTGCTTAGTAAAATGAAGATGCAGTCTAACAAATTAACAAAGAAGAACAAAATGGAGATCTGTTAATCACATTAACAGCTGGGCAACTGTAAAATGCATAATATAAACAAATAATATTAGGATGCATACTGAGTAGTACTTAAAGCCTGCAAATAGTGCTTTCCCTCAATTTTGGTTTCAGGAAAAGAATACAGAGTTTTATGCAGTCTGGTGAAGCAGCTTAAACTTTTGAATAAC
Source organism: Protopterus annectens (assembly GCF_019279795.1). Classification (NCBI taxonomy): domain Eukaryota; kingdom Metazoa; phylum Chordata; order Ceratodontiformes; family Protopteridae; genus Protopterus; species Protopterus annectens. The sequence continues at coordinate 624,346,966 of NC_056726.1, read as the reverse complement.
AGCAGAGGTTTCAGAGTATTTGGAACAATGACATGCTTAGTGGTTGGCTTATTCATCGTATATTTATACAGACAGTCAACACAGTTCGATATTGTCTTTACTATTACTAATGCAGGTCATTTCCCACAAACTAGGATGTCTTTAAAGGAGTCCATAGTTGATGAATTTATTGATATGTGTCGGTACCTGTCATAAAGGGACTGACCTGTCTATAAGCAAGTGTAATTATCTGTGTCAGCTTTCGTCTGTACTAAAAGCAGATTACATTTTGTTGTACTGTTTTATTTTTATTTTTTTTTTAATCTGGCATTCAAACAAACAAAGGTTGCTAACAGAACCGTCGACTTGTGCATGATCCTACATTACTGTTCTGCATTGGTGAGAAGGACTCCTATACCGAAGAAAAATGTCCAGGGATATATAAATATTCATTGTCAAGTAAATTATAAGCACTCAATCTGCCAACAGTAAAAACAAAACACAAAATTAATCTAGATTCTAGAAAACACCCAAACAGGGAACTCTGCCCTACCATTCCCAAACTTATTGTAACTCCAAGATCACTACATTAGGGAACATGGAATATTCATCTGAAGCAGCCTTGGTAAGCAAATGTCTCTCTCTGGTCATAACAGGTATCTGTTTTAATTATGAAGTATTTGTAACTGACTCAGTGTAACATGCAACCATAAATGTGCAAATTGTTTCTTTTCTTTTAAAGATGAAGATTGTGTTATCTCAGGTAATTCATTATACGTTCATAGCCTAGTACTACTCTATCTGTCATTGTGGGCCATTTTAAACCTAGCCAAGTTCCCTTTCAAAGGTGAAAATCAAATCCTGTACCTTGGGTCTGTGAGGTAAACACCTTAGCCATTATACCAACCCCCAACCCTTACGATCACAGCTTTATGTATCTGTAGTCATAGAGGCATCTGCAACATTACAAATGACATTTTTGATCATTGACTATCAATAGATTTATTGTTCAATAACTCATCTTTGATCATTAAGTATACTTCCAAAGCCTAGAGATATTAGCCTGTCTCTACAGGGCAAATATCTCATCTTTTGTATTCTCTTTGTTCACCTCCTTTGGAGTCATTACAATCTCTATGGTTCTTATAATCTGGACTCCTTAGTAACCTTAGTGTTGCAGTGTAATTTATGCTGAGACTTAGAATGGTGGTAAAAAGTTAAAGTCATCTACTTTTTTATTCCTTTGCAACATTTTGTTCTCACTGTCTGCCAACATCCGGATATTCTTGTAGTCCACTAGCCCATTCATTGCCTTCACTGGGGGAGAAATGACAGAGAGGGGTCATCATCATCCAGGCAGCTGTCAGGGTAGTTCAAGGTTTTCCATTTTTTCCCCTGGCCCTAACCTCATGTAAATGCATAGAGACAATGGGAGGGGACATGCAATGGGAAGTACATGGATGTTGTCTCTCTTTACCTCTATACGGAGCATTCCCTCCAAGTAGTCCTGGTTTCTCCAGTGTCCCAAGGGATACACACGCCTCTTTGTGCCTCCAAGTGTACATAAACCCCTCCTCCTAGAAGAGGTAGGTTGGCTATGCCCCTTCACTCCTCCCCCTCCCTGCCTGGCTGCTGCAGTCCTGGGATCGCTAGTTAATCCACACTTTCTTGGACTGCAGTGAGGGCTCCATACTTTTGCACTATGAAGACAGGCTATGAAGTTTTATTTTTGTTCATGGGTAATTTGAAAAGAAAAACCTTGATATGACCATTTCCTTAATAACTTGCACAGTGATATTTAAAATGTAGCTTTCAACATTCATTCTTGAACGTACTGTGATTATGAAGTCTTTAAAGCTTTCCATTGTCATCCACTTTTGGGATAACTGGAGATGTAACTTTGCCTAAGTTCATATGTGGAGATTTCTTGATATTAAGAACAAGTTTGTTTTGACGAATTGGCTCATTCTTGTATTCCAGACACTACTTTTTGAAAGTTGAGCTACATCAAACTGTGATGATTTTTGCTCTGTTAATTTTGATGTCATCTGCATATTTTGTAATCAAGAAATCTTAAATACTCAGTGTCATTTATATACGGTGTAAAAAAAAGGAACCCAAAAAGGATCCTTTAGTAAGCATGACTTTTGAGGACTTTCCTATTATCTAAATAATTGTTATGCCTATTGCACCCCAAGTCTCAATCCAAATTAGCAGGCACTTGTCCAGGACTTAATGGAGTAGTTTTGATGTGTGCATGCCATGGTCAACCCAATCAAAGGCTGCAGACAAGCAGAGAGAGAAAAGAGACCAGGATGCCTTCATTTAAGTCCAGTAAAACATTCTCTCAAAACCATATCAAGTTTTAAATAGTATGCATACCTTTATTGGAGGCATGCTGGACAAAATCCTTAACACCTAATTCATGTAGGCTACATATTATTGATTAAAGACACCTGGTTCCATTACTCTTCCTGCCATGTTTAATATGCTGATAGTCCTGTAGACTGGTGTTTTTTGTCTGTCCCCCTTTTACTTATATGTAACTGTCAAAAAATTGATATTTTAGTTGCTGGCACTAATAATTTGTCACAGTTATCACACCTTTTCATAGCTGAGTGGATGGTTGGGATAGTATGTTAGGATTGGTACATGGAAATTGTTGTCCTCATTTTCAAAATAGCAGACAGGAGAGTATGTTCCACTTACAGAGGTATCACACCTCTCAGCCTCTTTGGAAATGCCTATACCAAAGAGTTAGAAAGCAGACTTTTTTCCATCAGTTAAACTTTTTGATCTACAAGGAGCAATGTGGATTGCACCCTTTACTGTGGAAGAATGGCTCTGCTCTTTGTCCTTGTGTGATTATTTGAAGGATAACGACAGTTTGTCAATATGGGCTACAGTTTTATTCTATTTATTTATTTATTTTTTGTGGATCTGGAAAGGCATATGATAGTGTTTTTACACTGAAATGATTTGGGAGGTGCTACAATTTGCAATTTTACAGTGCCAATTTGGAAAACTGTTACTGCATGTTATTTGGTTCTTGTATTTGTATTCTTGGCATTAAGGTAAAAGCAAGCAAGGTGGGTGTTATCCCCTTCTTGTTTATGATTTTTTATAATCAGAATTTCAAAGCAATAAGTTCATAGATTAATTCGGCCCTCTAAAGGCTGTAGTTTTGCTGTTTACAGACATTATTATATCTTGGTCTTAGGTACATGTGATCTCTGGCATGCACATGAATTTCTTGATAGTGAGTATAAAGAGGCTAGCATGAAAATCACTAACTTCAACTCAGAATATGGTTCTGTACTGGTAATGAGTGGTGTTTGTAGGAAATAATAGCATGAGGCAGCAGCTATTGAATGGATGAGATTAAATATTTTTGGTCTTGTTCAGGAGTTAGGGCAAAAGAGATGGGAAGTCTGACCTCTGGTTTGTGTCACCGTCACAGGTTTTTATACCAAACTGCAGTTATAAATGAGAGTTGAGTCAGACTGACAGAATTGTCAGTCTACAATTCATTCTATGTAAAGTCTTAACAGATCCGATCCTGGCTACAACCAGAAGATATTAGGTCCGTTTGCTGGGATGAAGGGTCGGTGAGCTCTGTCTCCATGACTGAATGCAGAGACTTATCAGTAGCATGGGATTTTGTAGTAAGTAGGGCCATTGCTACTGCAAATTGAGATGAGTCAATTAATGTGGTCTGAGCACCTATCTACAATGCCTGTTAGACAGCAGCAAGTGGAGGTGTGCCAGACAATTGTGAAAAGCCCCCTAGGCACACCCAGAGCACACTGGAGAGAGTATATCCCTTAGTCTGTCTGAGAATAGCCAGGAGATCTCAGAGGAACTGGAGACTGTTGTTTGCAATAGGGAAGTCTGCCCCGCACTGATTTTTCTTGTTACCATTGTGACATTCACCAGGACAGCTGGTTTAAAAACTGCATACATGCATTTACTATTTGTTTATTGGATTAGTCATACCAAGTTAACAAGGACACTCATGATGAAAATCTCCAAATATAGATACTATGATAAATGAAAAAACATTAAACTAAGTACATTACTGCATTTCTTGTCGGGTAGGACCAGTGCAGCAGCATATGATTTGTTATTAATCCAGATATAGTCTCAGTAAAACAAAACAGCAAATAGATTAGTTGCACACAGGTAATAAGGTAAAACATCATCATCATCAGTCCCCTTTTTCCCATTGTTCTACATGGGGTCAGGGTATCGTGTTAATTGTCGCCAACTCTCGCAATTCAGTGCCACACTCCTGCCTTCTTCAACATTCATGCCTCACTGTCGCAGATCTTCTTTCATACAATCCATCCACCTCTTTGCTAGACATCCTCACTTCCTCTTCTTTTTTCTGTCTGTGCCAAATCTTCCTCACTAGATTGTCTTCTATTTTTCCTACACATGCGCCGAAACCACTATAATCTGTTCTCATTGATCTTTTCTGCAGTTGGAGCTGCTTTGGCTTCTGCTCTTATGTCCTCATTTCTTCGCCTGTCCCACAGTGTGCATCCTATCACCTTTCTCAGGCACTTCATTTCTATCACCTCTAGCTTCTTCAACTGTTCTCCCTTTACTGCCCAGGTTTCTGTACCATACAGAAGTACTGGTCGCACCAATGTCTTCTACACCTTACTTTTCAGCTTCTTTGGCATTCTTCTGTCATAGACTACACCTGATACTCTATGCCAATTGGATGCAGCCCCTCTAATTCTAGCTTTGACCTCTTCATTCAGACTACCCTTCTCCTCAACTACTCCTCCCAGATACTTGAAGCTGTTTACCTGTTCCACTATCTTCACTTCTTTCTCTGTTCTCAGTTTCTTTTGATTTCCCCAATTTGCTGCCATTACCACCGTCTTATCTGTGCTTAGTTTCATCCCATGTGCCTTCAGATTTGCATTCCATTCTCCTATCCTTTGCTGACGTTCTAGCTCAAAGTCTGCCTGTACTGCCACATTGTCTGCATACAGCAGCTTTGTCGATCCATCCCCTCCAACCTGTTTGCTAATGTAATCCATCGCCAGTATGAACAGCAGTGGGCTCAGAGCTGAACCATGATGTACATCCACACCCACTGGGAACCCCTCAGTGAGGCCGAACACTGTTCGTACTTGAGTCATTGGGTCCTTGTACATAGTCTGCACTAATTCTGCCAATGTTTCTGGGACTTCAAACCACCATAGTACTGCCCAGATCAGCTTTCTTGGGACCTTGTCATATGCTTTCTCCAAGTCTAGGAATGCCTAGTTGGACTCTCTCCTCATCTCTAGCTTCTTCTCAAGTATCTGTCTCAGTGCAAACATCGGGTCAATTGTGCTGCATCTTGATCTGAATCCAAACTGCTCATCTCCCATCTTACATTCTATTACTCTGCATATCCATTTATCAATCAATAAGGTAAATGTGGGCCCAGAAAAAAAATATATATATGTGTGTGTACATATTTAATTCATGTGTACTGTGTAAAACAAGTCTCAGAGTAAATACATATGTATACCATATAAAGAGAGCGCTCACATTGCATTTGTATTGGTTCAAAGATCTAGTTATTCTGTTTTAAAGTATGGGGCATTAGAGGATTAAGGCTATGGCCCTATAATGAGATAGTTACTGTGGTACAGGGTTTGATTCTCTCAGCTTTTATTTGCCTAAAGTGAGACCTTGAGCAAGTCCCTTAACCAGGCTGCGCTTTATGGCATCTGGGAATTTGAGCTGGGCTCCTTAATGGTGTCCTGGTCAGCAGGCCTAGTATCTACATATGAACAGATACAACCAAACATAAATTTCACAGTGGGATTGTTGTGTTTTATTTGGAAATTTTACATCAGAGTTGCATAGTATCATGATTGTTTTGAAGTAGAAGGTATAAGTTAATTTTGCCCAGGTGCAGAGAAAGACATTTTTGGATGTATAGCAGTGAATGTTAATGATTATTATCAAATACAACTAGTAGACAGACCTGGAAAGGTGAAGTTTGCTCACATCATAGGCATATTGTTAAAACTGGGGATTGTTCCAGAAATTATAGATAATATGAAAAAAAATGTGCAGGTGCTTTGGACACGTGAGGAAATGTTCATTACCAAGTAAGTAGGTGAATGGCAAGAAAGGTTTCTGCTTCCCAGCCTCAAGGTCCTGGATAAATTACTAACTTCTGGTCACTGTGCACAGTCTGCCTGTTATTTCCCTTCCTTTGGAGGGTTTCACTGGGCTTTCTGGCTTTCTTCCATATCCGAGAAGCTTGCTAACTGACTGGCTTTTCTGAACTGTACATATGTATTACACTTACCCTTACCCTTGTAGTCTGAGTCATAACTGAAAAGCATGTTTGAAAGAAAAGTTCACATACTCCATTAACAAATAAATAATTTCAAAAAATTAAATCTGTGAGAGAAAGTTTGCATTACATGGTGTGATTCAATAATAATAATAATCATACGGTTATATTTTAGACAGAAGTGAAGTAAAGGCAAGAAAGAAAGTCTATAGTTAAATAGCTACAGAGAGGCAGAGTTGCTGGAGATGGAGTTTCATTTCATTAGCATATCTTAAACCCTTTCCGAAGCGATGCCGACAGGTGTTTCAATGCAGCAGGATTTCTAGGAATATGTCACAGCTTTGAGGTTATAGTACCCAACAGGCATAGCTAATGAGGCTTTTACTGTTACTGAATTATTGATGACATTGTGCCACTGTATCCCGGTTTCTGAAAAATTATACAACTATTAAACTAGTCTCATTGTGACATTTTAGTACTTATTTGCACATTTCTTTTTAGCACTGTATCTCTTACATTTCCAAAGATAAATGGTTACAGAATATTCAGGCTCCAGGCAGTCTGGGAAACTGCACATCTGTGGAAGCAGTATCATTTGACAGAGCTTTACAATACTGGCCAATGATTGTCATTTGTCTTTATATATTGCACGAAAGAGATTGGCAGCTGAATCTTCACATACTGGGAATTACTGAAATCATTATTTGCTGATCATGTCTCATCATATTGTAGCTTCAAGACATTTAAATGGAAAATTCCCAGTGATCTCTAAAAAGCACGATCATAAACTTACATCACCATAAGAAGGAAAGTTAAGAGAGATGACAGCATCATATATCTGGATTCCTCATCACCACTGGCACATTGCCCAGAAGAATAATGATTCATATTCTCAATAAGACACACCATAGGACATCAATATACTGTTCTAGAAAGTGTCAAAGAAACTCTATAAATGCTTTGTGGTCAAAAGTGTCAGTCTCACAGTACAAGAAAAAAAAAAGACAGGAGAAATATTAGCTAACATCAACACATTGACACCAGAGTGAACATTGTATGTTTTAGTGTATTATACCTGAAAATGTTGATTGCCTACATAAGGTCATGTGCTGCTCAGACAAATGATCAGTATGCTGTGACAGATCTCCAAGGAATTGTGCAAAATGTGGGGTCACAGATGTGCAGCCCAGAATTTAGAGTGTTTGCCATTCAGCTTTGTTGTAGCATATGCCTGTGGAAGTCAGAGAGTATAATTACACAAAGTCATTTTTAACAATTTTATTATCTTTGCTATGCAAACTGACATGACAGGAAATACTGACAAAATGACAATGGTGAATAAATACTGAATTGTCCAGTGCTTTGTATGCCTGTTTGGTGTGTATTTCACACCCCCATTTCCCCTTTTTTGTTTCTTTGCTTGGAAACTTTCAGTCTGTATTAGGTTACAGACCAATGCTTTTCTGAGCCAAGATCCATGCATGGAGAACTGATTGTCACACAATCAAAGTAAAATCAGGCTCTGCAAATGGGGATATGATGACTTTTTTACACGGAAAAAAAAGGAAACTGCTGGAGTGATGCACTCATACTTAAAAATGCATTCCTAGTTAAAGGAAATGTGCAAACATTTCTTATGATATTTTGTGATGGGAGATATGTTTAGCTGTGTTCTAGACATGCAGTATAGCCAGTATCCTTACCAATTTTGTAATTTTGTTTCTTCTGAGAAATTCCTTGTAATTTGTTTTTCTTTGTTATTTCTTGTTTGGACATTTACTTTAAGGTCCCATAAGGCCTCTTTTTAATGTGATTTTGTATTTATAAAGGACATGTATCTTTCTACTTACTTAGTATTTGTTGACTATATCACAAAATACTAATATTTTGCAATCCTACTTAAAGCTAAGCTGCTGTGAATTATTTACCTTATCACTTATTAATTAGATTAGTAGACTGATTTTGTGGATGTTTTTCACTCATGATCTAAGTCACAAGGGCAGAAGTATAAGTTGCATAATGGGCAGGTTGAGTAACCAATCAACTTAAGCAACATACCTTTAGGCGATAACTAGAGTGCTGTACAAAAGAAGAAAGCAAGCACCAGGGACTCCATAGAAATAATAAATTTATTTCATCTTATTTCCAGACCGGTTTCGGCACCATGCCTTCTTCAGTGATGAAACAATCATTCCCCATAATCCATTTATAACATCCATATCCCTCCTTATGACATCACTTCCCTAATGGAATAATCACCAAAAAATATGCAAGAAATTATACTTCCACACCTTATCACACATCTTTAATAAAATAAACATCCAGAAATATACAAAAATTTGTCATCTATCATATAATATAGTAACAAAATAAGATATGTTCACATATTTCCCCTTTCTTTCTTAGAATTTAACATTAAGTTTACTATTCATAATTTATCATTGAGTCCTGGATAAAATAGCGCTCCCAATTTGATAATCCATTTTCTTTATTTATTTGTTAACATGGAATGCCAACCCTGTTTGAATAGCCTGTTGCCCCTAACCTGATCAATAATAAAAAATGTAAAACTGGCTGTTCTATGAGTCTGACAATGTCTATAAAGGGCATTCGTAAGTCTCTTGTGACATATATCACTAAGATGTTCTGAGATACGTTGTCTCAACTGTTTACAAGTCTGCCCTACATAAAAGGCAGAACATTGAAAAGTCACCAGATATACCACCCAATCCTGACTACAGTTGCCAAAAAATTTTATATCAAACATTCGGCCAGTATTTTTACTGCTAAAGACTGTAGTCTTAAACATGTGTTTACAAAAACTACAGTGGCCACACTGATAACATCCAATAAGTTTATCCCCCATAATGGTCAACTATTGTTTGTCTTGGTAGCTTGTTGATATCCTTTTATAATGGGAAAAATGAGATGTTAGTGTTTTGCCCCTCCTAAAAGAAAACTGGCAACTATCCGTCAAAACTGGGCCCAATTCCTCATTGGCTTTTAGTATGTTCCAATGTTGGTTGACTACATTTTTTAACAAATTAATATTATTGCCAAATGTCGTAACAAACCTCATGGATTTAGATCCTGCCCTTTTTTCTTTGTATTTCAACAAATTTAATCTGTCACAATTGGCAGCCCAAACACTGGCTCGATGCACATCTGATGTCCTATATCCCCTATTCAAAAACCTAGCCACAAGATCTTGTTGGGCTAGCTGAAAATCACTGTCCGAAGAACACATTCTCCTTATTCTTAGAAATTGTGATTTTGGTATGTTATTGATAGTGTGCCTAGGATGAAGACTGGTTGCATAAAGTAAGTTGTTATACTGTGGATACTTCCTATAAACTGAACTACTCAAAGTGTCGTCCAATTGGCGCAAAATCCTAACATCCAAAAAGTTAATCTCTCTAATTTGATATGTGACAGTGAATTCAATCCCCCACCGATTCTTATTTAGATATTCTAAAAATTCCATCAGGTATTCAACACCCCCTCTCCAAATCATCCAACAGTCCTCCAAGAAACGCCTCCAAATAACTATTTCAGGAAGAAAAATGTTATGCGTTTCATCATATATAATCTGATCTTCTATAAACCCCATAAAAAGGTCCACGTATATGGGGGCAAATGAAGCCCCCATAGCTGTTCCTTGCTGTTGCCAATAACATTCTCCTCTAAAATAGAAGACCTTCTTGGTCAAGACTTCTTCAGTAAGACAAATGAGGAGGGTGTTGAATCCAGGCAGGTATAGATTAACTTTATTCAACCAGTAATCTAAAGCTCGTAATCCCGCCCAGTGGGGGATGCTGGTATAGAGGGATTTGACATCCAATGTGCACATGAGCCAGTTGGGCTCCAATTGTGATTCACAAATGATTTGCAAGAATTCTGTAGTATCCTTCAACCTCGCCCTGATATAAGGTAATAATGGTTGTAAATATTGAGTTAGGAAGACTGATATGGGTTCAGTTAAGGGCCCCTCCTTGAAACAATTGGCCTTCCGGGAGGCTCTTATGTTTTTATGAATTTTAGGCAACATGTAAAGGTATTGTTGGGCAGGATCCTTAACCATAAGATGTTGTTTTACCTGTATACTGATAATACCTTCCTCCACCACCTGTTGCAGAAAAAGATCAATTTCTTCTTTAAATTTTTGGGTGGGGTCTGTCGACATCCTTATATATTGCATAGGATTGGACAATTGTCCCTTTCCTTCATTCCAGTAATAACTAGCATCCATAATGACCACAGCCCCACCCTTATCTGCTGGAAGGATGATAATATCAGTATTACTATTTAAACCTCTAAGGGCCTGTTGCTCCCCTTTAGAAAGATTATGTCTAAAACTTTGGAGTGTACTAAAATTAAAATGTAGATCCTTAAGAATGGCCTCTTGAAAAATTGCTACATGTCGATTCATGGGAGGCATAAATGTAGATTTGTGAAAATGAAAATCAGTGCATCTATCCGAATACTCCCCTGTCCCAAAGAACAGTTTTAAATTAAGTCTTCTGCAAAACGCAATGACATCAGAAGCAAAGACATGTTCTTCTACAAAAAAGCTGGGTACAAATCCCAGTCCTTTATTAAGTAATCTTTCTTCATCCTTAGACCATACATAACTAGAAATATTATGTATATTATAAAAATCCATCTCTACTTCATCATTGATTGTAGTAAGTTTTCTAAGTCTTACACCTTGGTGTTTGCGCCCTCCCCTACATGTTTTCCCCCAAAAGGGCTATCCTGGATTCATACTTTTTTGAGGTCCAGGGAATCATTAACATAGATCCCTTCTGTATCAGCCAGGGAGGACTCCTCCTCCGAGGTACTAAGGCCCAGAGTAGATTTTTTAAGAATAGAACGTGGTCTTTTCTTCCTTGTATTAGGTCTACTAAACATATTAGTGTTGTTGAATCTAACTCCTTTCTTAGACTCAAAAGGCCTGCCCTTCTCATAGTCATCTATATCTCTTTTTAAAGCCCAACAAGTCCTTGGATAATTTTCCCAAGCATTCAACAAAAAGTGGGCTTCCCTCATATTTCCTCATGCCCTCAAATATTTCAGTAACATCCTTTATATTTTGTTCAATAATTCTTTGATAATATGATGTGAGGGCATCTACAAATGCCATAGAGGCCTTTTGCTATGCCTTATTCCATTCCTCCATAAGCAAATCATCTGGTTTCCCTACCAAGGGCTGAGTCCTCACCCTCAAGCCTCGTGGTGTGATACCTTTATATTTATATGCCGTGAACAATTTCAAGTGCCATATATTAGTTCTTAGAGATTTCATCTCCTTATTTAACTGATGAAAAGCCAAGTTGCAGCCATCCACCGGATCCCCTAATTTGTCCTGCAAGGCATTTTCCATATCCAAACCAATTCCAAAAATCTTGATATCATCTCTGTCAGCACAGAGCCCTTGCAAAATATTTTGGAGATCAATGACCATAAGCCCCCAACTTGTTCAACTTTAACCTTTGATACCGTAACAGAGAAAGAAAACAGAAAAAAATGAAGAGGGGAGTTCCACTGAAATAAGTTCAAAACCAAAGAAAAGATCCAACACAACAATAATTGTGAAAATATTTACACTACAGATGACCGATGAGAAGATCAGGTCCCAAAAGGAGCCACAATACAATCTGGGAATGCAAATATACACCCAACCAAATGAACTCCCACAATTATATATGGGCATTAATTACATATATATATATATATATATATATATATATATATATATATATATATATATATATATTTATTTATATATATTTTTTTAAAGCTTCTTCCTAGGCAAATGTTATACAAAAATATGTGCAAAACACTTCAATATTTATCAACCCCCCAATGAATAATTAGTATAGCCTTCAAAAAATATTATACAAATATCCTAATACATAAAAACCACAATTTCCAGGCCTACAGTACGAGAATAAGTTTTTGAATAATTCGTATCTAAAAATGAAACCAATTACTTAAGGAAAATATCCCCTTTGAATATTTGTGTATAAATAAGTCGCACTAGGAAATACACCATATATTCTGTTATCAACTCGTATCAAAAAGCAGGGCTGGTATATTGATATGTTATTTAAAACGTACCTAATGGACAATTAATACAAATGTCCTTGTGCATGAGACACCAATTTTTAGATGAAAAAGAAAAAAATAATACAATAATTTTGCTTTTTTTAGTCCCATACACACCAGTCCTATTGCTTTTATCTGTGTGTGTCCAAAATGAAGGCAGTTCCTTAAGGTATAAATATTTAACATTTAATGTAACTAGAGTGCTCAATGGAAACCCATGTGGATATGAAGAAAACATGCAGACACTACACATAAAGCAAATAAGGTTATGATCAAACCCTGTTGCTAAGATACAATAACATGAATCATTGCTCCAACATGGCATACTGATTATTTCATAATAAACTATGTTTCTCACAATGTTTTGCAATATAGGGAAACTGTACTTAGTACAAGCAAGAATATGCATTAAAGGGCAGATGAGTTTTTTCTTTTTATATGGAATTTGCCTGTATATGTATGAGTATTACAGGTTTATGGGCTCATACTAAGCTTACAGCTGAAGGGCCATCAAGAAGCTTAGCTGTGACATTCCTTGGTATTGAGAGTATGTTAGTAACATCAGGTAAGATTATTTCCACATTCCCTAGCCATGAATTTATGGTTTCTCATCAAATCATCAATTCTAGTTTTGACAGTAAATAGGTTGTTACTTTGTCAGTCATTTAGAGGGAGTTTATTCAAAAGGGAAGGAATGTGTTGATTATGAATCTAGCATGAAGAAGGTGTTGATCTTACAGTGGAGCCAGAGTTCTTTGCCATGACTGTTAGACGTATTATCTCTGTGAATGTGGCAGAAGTTGAAAAGGGTACCAACTCAAAAGGATAAATAAAGGTTATCTTTAAGGAGTCTCTGAGAAACAGGGTAGGAGCAGAGTGCTTTCATGCTCTTTGAGTAGTTTAGATTGTGTAGTCCAGAAATAATCTTAGTCTGAGAGAGCTTCATTCCAAAAACGGACACTATATTTAAAGATAAGTCTAATAAGTTAAAGAGTGTAGAGAGACCAAGAAGTATTGAGACCTAGAGATCATAGAAAATGAAATTGGTAATTCAAAACAGACAGTCTGAACCATGTAACAAATCTCTTAATTCAAAACAAAGAAAACTAGGTCAGAAAATAACTGTATGATAAAACCACACATGCAACATTTCACATTCATAGTGCTTTCTCAAATGTGTAAAAGGAGAAACACATTAAATAATTTAGGAAACATTTATATATAGGTTCATAAGTTCATAGGTGTGTACTAGGCTAATGGCTCTGGCGCCTTTACAAGCCTAACCCAAAAAAAAAAAAAATTGCCCAGGCACCGTGCCACCCATTGTTAGTTCACAGTGCCCCTATCCAGTTAGGGTAACTGGAATGACCCTGGAGTGAACTTTCTGTTACCCATCCACTCGTCAAGATTTCTCTTGAAGAGGGCCAGCTAGATGCTCTGTTTGTCATGAATGGGAAGCTTATTCCACAGTATGGGCAGTCTTTGGGAGATGAACCTGTCCCTCCAGCATGTTCTGTTATTTGTGGTAATGAGCTTGTGATCTCTGGAGTGTGTGGCACGGGGGGATTGAAATTTCTTTAGGTATAGCATTTCAAGTAGGGCTGGATTAGACATGGCTTTGTAAGCCAAGCAGAGATCACCTCTAAGTAGGCAATAAGAGACTGAGAACAGCTGAAGTTTCTTGAGTCTGTCCATGTAGGACATGTGTTTAAGGCCTAGGATCCTTTTTGTGAGGTACTTTTGTGGCCACACCAGCTGTTTTAGGTGTCTGGTCAGGTACATGCCAAATGGGGCATTATATTCGATGATTGGTCTAATGAGGGATGAGTAGAGAGGGATGATGACCTCTTTCTTCCTGGATGCGAAACCTTTGGTTTTAAGATGTGCCACATAGAAGGACTTTCTGACCATAGTGGCAATGTGGTGGTCGAAGGTGAGGTGGCTGTTGACTTGGGTTCCCAGATCTCTTATGGTCCCTTCAGTGTTCAGTGGGCTCCCATCAATGTGGTAATTCATGGGAACTGAGTTTTTTCCAAAGGGGATGATAACGCATTTTTTGGTGGTAAGCTTCAGGCCATAGTTCTGGCACCAGTCATTCGTCTCAGTGAGGCCCTTTTGTAGGATGTCTGCATCACTTGGGGAGTTGGTAATGACTCCTAGCTTGCAGTGATCAGCAAACTTGGTCAGCCAGAGTCCTTCTGTGTTGGCCTGGAATTCTGAGAAGTAGATGCTAAACAGGATTCATATGTATTTATAAATGTTTTAAAACTCATAATGACAGAATTTTAATATACATTCTTTACATCCAAATACTTGCTGCTTTAAAAGTTTTTTAATGCTTTGTGAATTGTGTGATTTCAGTAGGTCATATCACATTGATGTCACATACAAAGCATTTGTATGGACTTTTTACATTTGAGACACCTGCAAAAATGCCATGTATTAAAAAGCTTGCATTTGTGTGGTTTTATAATAAAGCTATATTCTGTGGTTTCTTTTAAACCAGTTTTCTTTGTTTTAAATGGATCAGAATGGGTACTGGGTTTTATTTTTAAATGAATGGGAGATAAAAACTTTAAAGGGTAGAGATGTTGATTCTGAAAAGTCAATTCTTACGACTAGAAGTAATGGCACTTACAGTTGTGGGGACTAAAGAATATAGAACTGCATTCTAAGTACTCCATATTTTATACATTGAGGTACTGGGAAATGTATGGTAGTGCTGACATATGTGCCACTAGTAATGTAATAAATGTGGCCATTTGTGATGGTTGTTCTGCTTTTTACATGGAGAAGACTGGCAGAAAATTACAATGCAGAGTGGTAGATTGTTACTATTATGTAAAACAGAAAGAGGAATACAATTCCCTATCTAGATTTTCAAAACAGTTTTTGTTTTGCATTCATAAATTCATAAAGTGTTACTAAGCTAACAGCCCCAGGGACCTTTTTTAAGCCTAGCCAATTTTTTTTCCGAAAGAATAATGACACCCCGCATCCAAATAGGACTTTGAGGACCAGGCATTTATAAGATACCTCTGTCCATAAGGGACATGGGTGCCATATTAGAGAAAGATGAATTAAGTTAGCAGAATAGTTATTTAGGACTGATTTTAGATAATAAAGAAGTAAATTGGTATAATGGCTGATAATATCTTTGCAGTTTGGAAGAAATTAATTACAATTAAACTAGGTTAGAAAGCTCAATGATTAAAGTGAAACTGCAGCAGACCTTATAAATTGTTTTATTCATGAAAGAGTTTGTTTGGTTGGCTGCCCCTAAATTGTTCTTCTTATATAAGCATGTATTTTAAAATTACACTTTTTTTAAACTCATTATTTTTCCAAATCCCAGTGGTAATGCCACTTGAATTAATAAAGCTATTTGTATTGCTAGATTATATGGATTAAGAAAAAAAAACATAAAATTAGTCTGAGGGAGGAAAGATTATAATAAAGAAAGCACTTTTGTTAAAGCTTTACCTGCTGGTAATCAGATCCAAAGGTTGACAATGTTAATGAGGAGGGGAGACTGGACCATCTTTAGAGAAGGAGGATTTTTATTTTATTTTTTTAGAAGATGCTTTTGTCTCCAAATGTGATCCCCTTTGACATGTATCCAAATTGGCACCCAAGGCATCCAGAAACTTTTCTTCAGCTCTGAATTGAAGGAGGAACCAGTCTGAATAGTGGATAAGATTAAGATCAGTCAGAGGCCAGAAGAACTTTCAGTTGAAATACCTGCAATCACAAGTTTATCAAAAAAGGAACAATGAAATCTGCCATACAAGTTGAGGGAAAGACCACAGAGATAACACAGCTGGTAGAGTCACAACTATTATAACTACAAGGGCCAGGCCTGACAGCAAAGCCTGCTACCAGTGTGTTAGAATCAAGGATCCAGATTGTGACCATGTCAAACCAGATCTGACTCTGCTACAGAAGCCAATATAACCTAGCTATGAGACTTGATTTTGTTTAATATGGAGTCTGCAACTACAGTCTGCAATGTTTTCAGTTGAGTTTAATGACCTTGCTTTGAATTTAAATTACTTTTTTTCTGATGGCAGAAGAGAAAGCCAGACTAATTATATGTTACGACTGAGGTGAAATTCCTGTGTGTTGCTATTGTTTGGTGTGCTCTATTTAACTTTCTATTGCTGTTTTACATTTCTAGAATGTAGGCCTTTTTTGCTGTTTTCCATTATTATAAACAAGGCTCCAAATTGTGACCAGAACAAATTGGATCTGACAATGTACAAATGCAAAGACTAAGGCTAAGTGAATTTTACTTGAATACTCCATGTACTAATACAGCCTGCACTGTTTCAAGCTGAATTTAGTGACCATGCTTGAATTTACATTACTTTTTTATGGCAGAAGAGAAACTTAGACTTCTTTTATGCTTTTGAGCTTACTATTATGGTGCATTGTAGAGTGTTGCTATTGGTTGATGTGCTTTATTTAGCTTTTTCTTGCTGTTTTTAATCATTATAAATAAGGCATTTTATCATGGTTTAGCACGCTACACTGCTTAGAGCTGCACTGCCACAACGTGCACTGTACAGGTACAGGTTCTTAACCTATGTCTGTGGTAATGTCTACACCTTCTCTGGACCTTGTTTAGTCAATGTGGTACTAGTAGAGTTCACAAATGCCCACAGCTGCAGTGTGTAGTTGGATTAGTGTCTGGTATTCCAAGCAGCCCATAGCTGCTCTACAGCACTCATGAATTCACAGATGCCATCTTAGCCTATAAGCAGCCATTGTTTGCAGAGTGGTGCAAGCCAAGACTCTCCATTAATATAATCTTGTTTACTTGTTTAATAGCTTGGAGTGTGCTTCTCCCCTTAAATCACCCGATTTAGCTGTGTAGACTTATTCTGTGTTAGCATATTCCTCCGTAAGGTAACCTCCTTAATTACTTTCCTCAATAAACTGACACATATATCTAAATGTAGTTTATTCTATGTAGTTTTTAACTAAATCCAAGAATAACTGAACAATAGAGGAAAGGCATTCCACTTCTTTCTATTCTGTTGAAAGCCACTTAACAGTTGGTATCCTCAGGAAGTGTAGTAACTGCTTTATGCTCCAGGATAATAAAGTCTTACTCAATTCAAATAATTCTGCTGGTCCGAAGTACAAATATTTAACTAATCTGGAGGCTTCCTTCCCACAACAAATACAGACTTCGAGCAGTACACACTTCCACTAAAATCTAAACAAAATCACATTAAAATACCTTGTGTTGAGGCTATAAAAATATTTTCCAGAGCCTCGTAGATCTAGGAAGACTAGGTAACCATGTTAAGTCCAACGTTTCGTCTTCTTCATGCATGCCTATTACAAAAAACCCATCAAGCATCAAATCTCTTCAATTCTATTACTCCAAAACACTGTTCTAATAAAAAATGTTTTTGTGATAGGTGATACTATTATTAGACATGCACATGCTCCACTCACTAGGCTGGACAGGTATAGGGTAACAATGAGTTGTCTTTCACGTGCCAGAATCTCTTGACATCACAAGGACTCAAAAGGCCCTTTTAACTTGCAAATATGACTTCAACATTGAGCAAGTCCCTGTCGGAGTGAACAATTTTGGGGCATAAAACCGTGCGAGACATGAAGAGTAACATATTGAAACTAAATGATGTGACAAATGTAGTCTAGACAATGGCCTTGGTGGAATTCTTCCTTCTCCAAGAATGATACCTAGGTACCAAGAAAATTAGTTAAATATGTCGGTGCCATTCCTAGGGGATCCAGTATGTGTTAGCAAGGGACAAGATGCTTTACAGTCCAACTTGCTTTGCAAAAGATGGCATATCTCTTGTCCAGAGGCTTCACCATACTGGCTATATCCATTCCTGCCCCACAGTGCCTTTTTTAGGCAGACTACAGCTAATGGGCATTGCAATGTAACAAATATATCAAACCCAAAATGAAATCACATTAAAGTGGCTCTGCTCTATGCCAGAAAACTCAAAAACAAATTGCCCAGTGTAACACATCCATATCTGTATAATTACTGAGACATGGTTTAAATGTAAAGAAAGCACATCCTCCTTACCTGTGTTTTATACCTGCCAGGTCTTCAGACATAATGGCAACTGTGGTGGCATCTCTAAATTTGTTAAAGACCATATCACCTTCAGGCAGGTTCCTAGAGACCCATGAGTGGAACTCACGGAACCCCCAAATCACCCTGACTACAGCATGCTATCAGTTTATAGTCCATTACACCTGCTAATTAGGTCTTGTGTCTTTCGGCTTTTCCCAGTTAGGGGTCGCCACAGCGGAACTCCGGTCTGCTAATGATTGGCTGTAGAGTTTTACGTGCTGGCTTGCCGGGCCTAACGCACAACCTTCAACGAAGGAACGCCCGTTCACGCATGTCGCCATACAGAAGACGCTCTAACTGAGAATCGAATGGGCAACGTCTAACTGTGAGGCGACAACCTGCTAATCAGGTAAGATTCCTAAATGTATTTAATGAACTAATGAACGTCCTATAAACAAGAAGTCAGTTATATTGAAGGACTACAACTACCCTTCAATAAAGTAGAGCACCTATAGCTCCAATGTAGGATAACTCTGGAAGTTCTCAAATTTAATAAATAAAATCTTCTTGGCTCAGATGGATGGCTAACAAACCTACCAGAGAACATAATATACTTGATCTAGTTCTTACAAATGTAGTCTGTTTAAGCACTATTCCCATGGTATTCCCTTCCCCATTTAAGTCGTAATATAAGCTAGAGATTTTCACCCTCAAAATCTCCAAAGCCCCATGCATCTAATATCTGAAAATTCAAGAATTTCAAATGCACTAACCACACCAAATACTGTAATGAGGTTTCAAAATTCAGTCATGGCAGCATCATCTCTGATGATGACACAGCAGGCAGCTTCATGAAGGAGTTATATGAGCATTAGATAAATTTACAGAACTGGCAGTCCCAACCAGAACAAAATATAATGGAAAATTCAAAAACAAGCTTCTTTGGTGGTTCTTCAACATAAATAAACTTTACAATTAAAAAAAAACTTAAATGATATAGCAACTCCAAAATCATTCAAATCAAAGATAATATCAGAAGTACCACTGAAAAATAGTATTGTCTACTGAAGCAGCCCATGAACACAAGTTAGCATCTGAAGCTAGATGCAATTATAAATCCTTATTCAGCTATGTTAGGAAACTAAATAATAATATCAATCATTGCTTTGAACTTATTCAAAATGGTATCACCTATTCAAACCCAATGGACATAGCCAATATACTAGAAAACAAACTGAGTGCTAACTTTATCCCGGAGACTTCTTTTCAAAGTCCACACTCCTTGAGTCCCTTAAACCCCTATTATCACAAAGGAGCATGTAATGAAGGTGGTTTCTAAGACAACAATACTACTTCCATGGGGAATCACAATATTCCTGATTGTTTAATGAGAAGTAATAAGCATTTCCTGGCAGGGCTACTCCTCAAACTGTTTATCATAAGTTTAGCCACGGGTTTTGTCCCTGATGTTATTTCACCAAAATGCTGATGCCACTCCACAAGGGAGGCCCTAACACAGACCCAAGGATTTACAGATCTATTAGCCTAATGAGTCACATCTTCAAAGCCATGGAATGTGTTAGAATTGACATTATACACTGTGATATCAAAAATCTCATTAGACTTGATCACAGCAGTTTGGCTTTGTCAAGAGAAGATCCTGCCTAAGGAATTTGGTTAACTTCTTCAAAAGCGATACTCAAGACTGTCAACAGTGTTCCTGGTGTCATCCCTCTAAACTTGCAGACCTTGAAAACTGAACAAAGGCCCTTGAAAAATACGAACACCCTGCTAAAAAGCTGGACATCTAATTAGCATAACATTTGACTGCATGAGCGCAATCCAAGACCCAAACCTAATGAACTTGCTGCATATCTGTAAATCAGACGTGACTAGGGGTACCCATTTCAGGGACCTAAATTTGGCCTGCGACTTAAATAGGACATGCTGGAGGGACAGATTTATCTCCCAGCAACTGCCCCGTCTTTGGAACAGGCTACCAATTCTTGTGAAACAGAGCACTGTATGACACTGTTCAAAAGGAACCTGGACGAGTGGATAGGGCACTGTAAATTCTTACCAGGGATAGTACCCACAACACTCCTGGACATGAGCAGTCATCACTAAATGCAGTCTTGGGTAGTGACTAGCATTTCTATGGTATTACATTGGGATGAAACGACTATGCTTTAAATTACCTCCGGGTCAATAGCCTAGTAATCTCCTATGAATACTAAATAGCACATTACTCTTTCCACTTCTGTTAGGAATGTGTGACACCACTCAGAAACATGTTTAAAAAGTAAGTGACAAAAAATGATAAAAAAAATATAAGCACATTATCAGATACAGTTTAAAATGTGTAGATGAACTGTTTCACAAAATTCTACCACACAAAGTGATTTATTTTTGCTTCAGAAAAAGGGAATGCAAGATGCGTATCCTCTTTCTTCAAATTGTTGTTGCCACTAGTATAGCATCATGTAGAACTGTGTTTTAGCTTAATAATGTAGATGAACCTTTTGGTCAAAACAGAACATGTGACAGTATGATGACACTTTACTGATTTAGTAATCTATAGTCTATTGTGGTTCATTCTTGCCCTGTCATTCATTTTTATTTCTCCCGCTAGTTCCTCCCTGATACTTAGGTTCATAGGTTCATACTAGGCTATCTGCCCTAGGGCATTTATAAGCCTAGCCAGAGTGTGTTTGGCTTTCGCCACCCATCTTAAATTAATTTTGCTATGCCCTTTTTCGAGGTTAGTATACTGTGCCTCTGTCTAACAGTGACACAGAAGTGATACCCGGGGTAAACCTACGATCTCTCATCAACTCATTAAGATTCCACTTGAAGAGAGTCAGTGAGGGACTCTGCCTAACCTGGACTGGGATTTTATTCCAGAGTGAAGGGAGCCTCTGGGTTATGAGTCTGTCCCTCCAGCATGTCCAATTTTTTTCAGTGCTGAGGTTCAAGTCTCTTGAGTGCGTAGCTTGATGGGATTTGGATTTTCTGTGGTGCAGCATGTCCATTAATTCCGGGTTGGACATGGCTTTATACGTCAGGCACAGATCACCTCTGAGCAGGCAGTATGCCACTGAGTAGAGCTGGAGTTTCTTTAACCGGACAGCATATGGCATCTGTTTGAGCCCATTGATCCTCTTGGTGAGGTACTTTTGGGGTCTTTCCAGTTGCTGCAGGTGTCTTGTAAGGTACATCCCAAAAGGGGCATTGTACTCAATTATGGGCCTGATGAGGGATGAGTAAAGGGGCATGATGACCTCCCCTGATCTAGATGTGAATCCCTTCCTGATTAGGTGGGCTATATAAAATGTTTTTCTAACCACTTTGGCCACGTGGTTGTCAAATGAGAGATTGCTATCAACTTGGATCCCCAGGTCCCTAATTACTTCTTCTGTACTTAATGGATTACCACCTTTGTGGTAATTTGTGGGCACTTTGTTTTTGCCAAAGGGGATGACTCTACACCTTTTGGCATTTAGCTTGAGGCCATGGCTCTGGCACCAGTTGTCTGTTTCTATGAGGCCCTTTTGGAGGATGCTTGTGACGGCTGGAGAGTCGATTATGGCGAACTTGGTCAGCCACAGTCCTTCCGTGTTGGCCTGTTCCTCCGAGAAATATATACTGAACAAGAGAGGTCCCAAGACTGAGCCTTGTGCGACGCCACTTGTAACTGGTTTGGAGTCTGACATGGCTCCAGCAATTCTAACCACGTGGGTTCTGTCCTTGAGCCAGTTTGCAACCCATCTAGTGACATAGGGGTTTATATTTAAGCTGGTGAGCTTATCTATAATGCCCGAGTGGGGTATTGTATCGAAGGCTTTTGCGAGGTCCAGGTAGGCTGTGTGGACCACCTTCCCCTCGTCAATGGCCTTGGTGACTGTTTCAAAGAAATTGACCAGGTTTAAGAGGCAGGATCTGCCCTTAACAAAGCTGAACTGGGTAGGATCCAGTGTCTGTAGGTTCCCAATATCTTTATTTATGAGGTCCATGATGATCCTTTCCATAGCTTTGCAGACCAAGCTAGTCAGGCTTATGGGGCGATAGTTTCCAGGATCCGTTGAGGCACCACCTTTGTGGAGAGGGACCACTGTTGCTGTACGCCACTCTTTGGGTACATATCCTGTAGTAAGGCTGAGATTGAACAGTAGTTTTATATTTGGGTTTAGCTCTTCTTGGAGTTCATGTAGGACGCAGCCTGGGACACCATCTGGTCCCATTGATGCTGTGTTTTTTGCTTTGGAGAGGGCAGCTCTTACCTGAGTATCTGAGATGTCAGGGGGGCAGCACTCTGCCCTTTTGGTGGGGGGGGGGGTTTGCGCTGAACCTGTCAGCTAGGATGTTGGCAATGTCTGTGGGTTTGGTGTATTTTTTGTCATTTTGGACTAATTCTGAGCATATCTGGGAATTCCCACCCAGGTTCCTAACATAACTAAAGAAAGCCTTGTGATTATCCTTAGTGTCCTGTGCAGTTTTTCTCTCGAAGCTGGCCTTAGACGATTTTAAGAGTGCCCGTAGTTTTTTGCTAATACTGATCAGAGATGCCTTCCCTTTTTGGGATTTTGCTCTATCATGTAGTAGCTTCCTCCTTCTATTGTATAGTTTGTTTATGGCTAGGGTCCACCAGACGTCTGCCTTTGGAGGATTGGGTCTTGGTTTTATTTGGGATTGCATGATCCATGCATTCCTGAAGGTGTTCATAGAATGCGTTTATAAAGGATTATGCGGTCTGGGCCGTATTTTCCACAGGCCCGGGGGCTTTGAAGGATTCCACCTCGGTTTTGAGGAGTGTAAAATTTGCTTTAGAGAAGTTTTTCACTGTGGTTTTCTGGGCAGGGTGTGGGGTTGGGATGTGAATATCCAGTGAGATTAGTTTATGGTCTGATCTTACCAGTGAGAGATATACTTCTGGTTTGGAACATAGAGTCCCCATGTTGGTGATGATCAGGTCCAGTATGTTTCCCCCTCTTGTGGGAGTAGTAACAAGTTGTTCCATAGCATTTGAGTTTATAAATTCTAGGAACCTTTGGGCTAGGGTGTTGGAGCTAGAGTAATGCTCCCAGTCTATGTTTGGGTAGTTGAAGTCGCCCAATATATTGGTGTTTGGAGAGACCTTCATACTTTCCAGTGTACTCAGGAAATCCGAGTGGTGTTCCTGGGTTTGGGAGGGTGGTCTGTAGCAGGCTATAAACTGGAAGGCAGTTTTACCCACTGTTAGTTGCACATGGATAGTCTCTGATGTTTCGTGCTGTGCCACCAACCTGGAGGTGTGGGTATCTTTGACAAATATTGATACTCCCCCTCCTTTTGTGGTTCGGTCCAAGTTTTGGGGCCAAAAAACATGGTATGAGGTATAACCTGGTAGTGCTGGGGTGCTCTTGGGAGCCTTGAACTAGGTTTCTGTTACTGCACAAATATCGATGTTCTCCATGCTAAGGAGAGTTTTGAGTGCATGCATCTTGAGGTTTAGACTTCTGGCGTTGAGTAGCATTACTCTTAGTTTCTTATCCCTTGTGATACCTATGGAGGTGGGTTTGTCTTTTGAGCCTTGCCTAAAAAAGGCACTATGGGGTTAGCAAGAACTTTTGCCAATATCCAAAAGTCCAGGGGTGACAGGTGCAAGCCGTCCCTAGCGAAGCATCGTGGCTTGTCGAGCATGTCATCCCAGGCTGACAGGCATTGGATCCCCTTTGAATGACACCAATACTTAAGCCAATGGTTGAAATTGATCATCTTGTCTTCATATTGTGGCATCTTTCTTGGTGAGGGTAAGATGCTACTCAAGGTCAGGGTTATACCGGCCTGGGCTACATGCTCAGAGAGCTCCTCTATGTCTCTTTTCATGTAGTCCAGGGAGGTACGTCTTAGGTCATTCACACCAGCATGGACAATGACTGAGTCATATTTGTACTTGCCTTGGAGTGACCTGAGTGCTTGTGTTATGTGGTGGATCCTAGCGCCCGACAGGCAGCTCACAGTGACCTTCTCCTTGTTCAGCCTGGTGAGCGGGACGTCAGTGTGCCTGACGATAGAGTCATCTATTACAAGTGTATCAGGTGTGTTGTTTAGCCTTAAGGGCTGTGACTGTTCAGCACACTGGCTTTGTGAGCTATGTGTTGCACATGTTTTGTTTTGGGGTAGCGGTTGCTTGGGTGTCTACTTTGGAGGTCTCTGCTGCTTAGGCAGATTTTTATTTAGAGCCTCCAAGTATGTTTTTGTGTGTTTATGTGTTTGGTTTGCTGTCGTGGTAGGTCTATGTGAGACTGGAATTGTAGTGAGTGTGGTTTCCTTCTCCTCCTGACTGGTTACACCAGTACTGAGGTGAGAGAGCTTAGCCTCCAGTTTGGCTATATGGTTGCATCTCTCACATGTGTTGGAATTTGTTGGGAGGAGGAGAGGGTTGTCTGTGTACATGAGGCAGTTGTAACATTGCCTCAAGATTCCCAGATTCACCAGCTGGACCGGAGAGGAGATTGACAACTGACCTTCGGACATGCTAGAATAGTATTGGGAATTCCTTTATAATTGAAAAAAAGGGCCAATGGGGAACAAGGTACTCAAGGGGAGTTTGTGAGGGTGTAGTGCTTTTAATTTTTTAGTGCTGATATATATAATTGCTTTAGTGAGCAAGTGCCAGGTAACTTAAATGCAATGTGTTACAGGTAACTTAAATGCAAAAACGACAAGCAGTAACTTGCTTTCAAGTGAAACAAGGAAATAAGTACAGTAAGCAATGCAGACATCACTAGGGATCCACAGAAGTGCTGAAAAGCCGCGTTTTAGGTGGAATTAGCATTTCAGGGAAATAACAAGCAAACAAACAACAAGCATACAAACAAAGCTAGATTCAGCAGGCCTGGATCTAGTCTATGCTACAGCAAACAAGGTGTACCAATTTCAGTAAGAAACAGTTCAAATATGCAGGCACTATAAGCCTTTAACCAGAAATTCCCAGCTCAGAAGGGCAGAGTCCAGCCTCTCCTCCCACAAGAGTGCAGACCACAGACCTTCTTAATGTAAAATAACTGGCCTGAAGCCCAAGTGCTTAAACCAGAACTAATACACTTTTAGAATAACAGACACTGAGCCCTCAATCACCAGTTCCCAACTTAGAAGGATGTAAGCTACCTGACCTGCCACCACAGTGCAGGCCACAAACCTTCCTAATGTAAAACAACTGGTCTGAAGCCCAAGTGTTTAATCCAAAAGACTTAGAATGATAGCTACACTTTAATCAAGTTACTACCAAGCAGTAATAAATACAATTGAATACTTTAAAGAATGCCTGGATTAGTGCTCAAGTTATACAAACAAAGCTAGATTCAGCAGGCCTGGATCTAGTCTATGCTACAGCAAACAAGGTGTACCAATTTCAGTAAGAAGCATTTCAAATATGCAGGCACTATAAGCCTTTAACCAGAAATTCCCAGCTCAGAAGGGCAGAGTCCAGCCTCTCCTCCCACAAGAGTGCAGACCACAAACCCTCTTAATGTAAAATAACTGGCCTGAAGCCCAAGTGCTTAAACCAGAATTAATACACTTTTAGAATAACAGACACTGAGCCCTCAATCAGCAGTTCCCAACTTAGAAGGATGTAAGCTACCTGTTCTGCCACTACAGTGCAGACCACAAACCTTCTTAATGTAAAACAACTGGTCTGAAGCCCAAGTGCTTAAACTAAAAGGCTTATAATGAGTTACACCAAGCAGTAATAAATACAATTGAGTACTTTTAAGATGACGCAAAATAAAGTAGAAAGAAACACAAATACAGTAAAAGCAAATACATTTTTTTTTTCACAACTGAACTTCTTAGGTAAAAGAAGGTTGAAACCTGAGACAGCTTTTAAGAAAGAAATCTCAAAAGAACCAATGAGGTGCTTAGTCTAAGCTGTAGTCCAGGTGACCTTAGTCAGCCATTGACCTCAAACAATTCTCTCTCACTGAAATGCCTGATGGCTTTGGCTAAACCAAGATGTCCCTGAATATGTGTTCAGAAACACAGCCTCCACAAACACTAGACCCAAACACAAGCCTGAATATGGAAATGCTACAAATATCCCCACTACTTAGAACAAACTGCAGAAATGTTTCTCACAGCTAAAAAGCAGCAGTGAGCCTTTAAATGAAAGTTTTAAACAGCTAAAGAAGCCTCTAGAAACAAGAGTTTACCTGCAACAAGTTATCAGAAACAAACAACCCAACAGATGCTTAATAAAAGTGGACAATTTCCAGTTAATACCTCACACACAGTGAGACTAGCTAGAAAAATACACAGTACACAAAGTGCTATAAATAACAAAGAAATAAAGAACAAAATAAACAAAAAACAGGATACTTAATGTTATATATTATAGCTCCGAGTTTCCTCTGTGTCCTTCCTTCGATTAGCTCAGTGTTGGACATGCTACACTTAAAGTGTCCCCAGTTCTCTCTGTTCTGTGGGATAAACTGACAAAACGGAGAATTCTGATTATCCTACAAGTTACAAGGTGGTCCTTCCCTCTGTGAGCTTGTCTTAGCCTGTTCCCCTTATGCCTCTAGACAAAGTTTGATTGTCCGAATTGATAGTGGCCTTCACCTTCTGCTGTAAATGTCAAGTGAAAATGTGGCTGGTATTTAATTGTGCTTTGTACTATATGAACACAGCTGTCTATTATCAGAATCTGCAGTCTAAGGCTAGAAACACACAGTTACATAGCAGTTACAGTTAGGATTCCAGCTGTATGCTCACTGCCCTAAAATAGAAATGCATCCAAAATTTTTAACTAGTGTGATGCACAATGTAAGTCTATGATAAAGCATTTTTCTGTGATGCCATCTCAGTTTTGAGTACATGACATGTTTAGTATGGAATTTATCATGGTTTAGAGGACTATATTGAAGCTGACAGCACCTGCCTGAACTTTTTCAAAATATTTATATGTTTGAAAATTCAGCACACAATTACATCATATGGCTTGCTGATACAATCTTAAAGTCAGTTGCTGAGTATTGCTACTAAAAAGGCTAATCTTCATTCGTATCCCTTTGCTTTGGAAGAAATGTGACTAAGATCTAAATAAGTAGTGTTACATCACCTACTCTTAACAGCAGTACTGACAGAACACTGTGGAAAAGGAAAGAGCTGTGTTAGTAAAGTGAGTGCTTTGTGCATTATGTGCCTGTGCATGTGCATATGTGTGTATATGTATGTGTGTGTGTGTGTGTGTGTGTGTGTGTGTGTGTGTGTGTAAGCCATTGTGTGTGATGCACGCCCTCTCTCAGTGCCAGTAAGTTTTCTTTTTTGAATGATATATTCTAAACAGTTCACAAAAATAAAGGTTCATAGGTTCATAGGTAGGTACTAGGCTATATAAGCCTAGCCAAGAAAGTGCCCTGGCTTATACCACCCAAGAAAGTTATTTTCCTGCACCCCTGTCTATCAGAGCCACAGAAGAGATCCCCGGGGTGAATTTCCTATTTCCCATCTAATTGTTGAGATTTTTCTTAAAGAGGGCTAATGAGGAGCTTTGCTGGACATGAATGGGTAGTCTGTTCCAGAGCATGGGAAGTCTCTGGGACAGGAATCTATCCCTTCAGCATGTTCTGTTTATTGTGGTGGCAAGGTTTATGTCCCTGGAGCGTATGGCTCAAAGGGATTGGGGTTTCTTTAAGTGTAGCATGTCCAACAGATCTGGGTTTGACATGGTTTGTATGTTAGGCAGAGGTCGCCTCTGAGTAGGCGATAAGAGATGGAGTAGAGCTGGAGTTTTTTGAGACAGTCTGCATATGGCATCTGTTTGAAGCCGGTAATCCTCTTAGTGAGGTATTTCTGTGGCCTTTCCAGTTGTTGTAGATGTCTTATGAGGTACATGCCAAACGGGGCAATGTACTCTATAATGGGTCTGATGAGGGATGAGTAGAGAGGAACAATGACCTCTTTTTTTCTGGAGGTGAATCCCTTTGTGATGAGGTATGCCACACAGAAGGATTTCCTGGCTACTGTGGTGATGTGATTATCAAAGGAGAAACTACTGTCCACCTGTGTCCCAATGTCTCTTATCACACTTTCGGTGTTTAGTAGGCTACCACCTATTTGGTAGTTCATGGCTACAGTGTTTTTCCCGAAGGGGATGATAATGCACTTCTTGGCATTGTGGTTGAGGCCATGACTTTAACATCAAGCATCAGTCTCAGTGAGGCCCCTTTGCAGAATGTCCACATCATTAAGCAATTCTGTTATGGCACCTAGTTTTCAGTCATCTGCGAACTTCATCAGTCAAAGACCTGCTGTATTAGCCTGGACTTCTGAGAAGTAGATGCCAAACAGGAGAGGACCCAGGAATGAGCCATGTGGTACTCCACTTGTGACTGGTCTGGAGTTGGATTTGGAGTTAGCTACTTTCACTTTGTGGGTTCTGTCAGTAAGCCATTTGGCCACCCATCTTGTGACATAGGGATTTATGCCCAGTCTAGTGAGCTTATCTATAATTCCAGAGTGGGGGATGGTGTCAAAAGCCTTGGCGAGGTCAAGATAGGCTGTGTGCACCACCTTACCCTCATCCAAAGGTCTGGTGACTGCTTCAGAGAAGTCAATCAGGTTTAGGAATCATGAGCTACCTTTTACAAACCCAAACTGAGTGGGGTCCAGAGTTTGGAGGTTAGCTATGTCCATGTTTATAAGCTCCGAGATGATAACTTTCCATGGCCTTGCAGACCAGGCTCATCATGCTAATGGGGGAGTAGTTCTCGGGGGTCTGTGGTGGTACCCTCTTTGTGGAGTGGGATAACCGTCGCTGTGTGCCATTCAGGACATGTGGCAGTATGATGTCACTTGACTGATTTAGTAATCTATAGTCTATCACAATTCATTCTTGCCCTGTCATTCATTTTTATTTCTCCCACTAGTCCCTACCTGATACTTCTGTCCCCAGTTCTCTCTGTTCTGTGGGATAAACTGACAAAAAGGAGTATTCTGATTACCCTACAAGTTACAAGGTGGTCCTTCCCTCTGTGAGCTTGTCTTACCCTGTTCCCCTTATGTCTCTAGACAAAGTTTGATTGTTCGTATTGGTAGTGGCCTTCACCTTCTGTTGTAAATGTCAAGTGAAAATGTGCCTGATATTTAATTGTGCTTTGCACTATATGAACACAGCTGCCTATTATCAGAATCTGCAGTCTTAGGCTATAAACACACAGTTACATAGCAGTTACAGTTAGGATTCCAGCTGTATGCTCACTGGCCTAAAATAGAAAAGCATCCAAAAGTTTTAACTAGTGTGATGCACAATGTAAGTCTATGATAAAACTTTTTTCTGTGATGCCATCTCAGTTTTGAGTACATTACATGTTTAGTATGGAATTTATCATGGTTTAGAGGATTATATTGAAGCTGACAGCACCTGCCAGAACTTTTTCAAAATATGTATATGTTTGAAAATTCAGCACACAATTACATCATATGGCTTGCTGATACAATCTTAAAGTCAATTGCTGTGTATTGCTACGAAAAGGCTAATAATATTAATTTGTATCCCTTTGCTTTGTAAGAAATGTGACTAAGATCTAAATAAGTAGTGTTACATCACCTACTCTTAACAGCAGTACTGACAGAACACAGTGGAAAAGGAAAGAGCTGTGTTAGTAAAGTGAGTGCTTTGTGTGTGTATGTACCTGTGCATGTGCATCTAGGTGTGTGTTAGCCATTGTGTGTGATGCGCGCCCTCTCTCAATGCCATTAAGTTTTCTTTTTTTAATGATATATTTTAAACAGTTCACAAAAATATAGGTTCATAGGTAGGTACTAGGCTATTGGCCCTGGGGCCTATATAAGCCTAGCCAAAAAAGTGCCCCGGCTTTTGCCACCCAAGAAAGTTATTTTCCTACACCCCTGTCTAGCAGAGCCACAGAAGTGATCCCTGGGGTGAATTTCCTATTTCCCATCTAATTGTTGAGATTTTTCTTCAAGAGGGCTAATGAGGAGCTTTGCTTGACATGAATGGGTAGTCTGTTCCAGAGCATGTGAAGTCTCTGGGACTGGAATCTATCCCTCCAGCATCTTCTGTCTATTGTGGTGGCAAGGTTTAGGTCCCTGGAGCGTGTGGCTTGGAGGGATTGGGGTTTCTTTAAGTGTAGCATGTCCAACAGATCTGGGTTTGACATGGCTTTGTATGTTAGGCAGAGGACGCCTCTGAGTAGGTGATAAGTGATGAAGTAGAGCTGGTGTTGTTTGAGACAGTCTGCTTATGGCATCTGCTCGAGTCCGGTAATCCTCTTAGTGAGGTATTTCTGTGGCCTTTCTAGTTGTTGTAGATGTCTTGCGAGGTACATGCCAAACGGACCGTTGTACTCTATAATGGGTCTGATGAGGGATGAGTAGAGAGGAACAATGACCTCTTTTTTTCTGGAGGTGAACCCCTTTGTGATGAGGTGTGCCACATAGAAAGATTTCCTGACTACTGTGGCGATGTGAATATCAAAGGAGAGACTACTGTCCACCTGTGTCCCAAGATTTCTTATCACACTTTCAGTGTTTAGTAGGCTACCACCTATTTGGTAGTTCATGGGTACAGCGTTTTTCCCAAAGGGGAGGATAATGCACTTCTTGGCATTGTGGTTGAAGCCATGACTTTGTCACTCAGTCTCAGTGAGGCCCCTTTGTAGAATGTCCACATCATTAGGCGATTCTGTTATGGCACCTAGTTTGCAGTCATCTGCGAACTTCATCAGTCAAAGACCTGCTGTATTAGCCTGGACTTCTGAGAAGTAGATGCCAAACAGGAGAGGACCCAGGACTGAGCCATGTGGTACTCCACTTGTCACTGGTCTGAAGTTGGATTTGGAGTCGGCTACTTTTACTGTGTGGGTTCTATGAGTGAGACAGTTGGCCACCCATCTTGTGACTTAGGGATTTATGCCCAGTCTAGTGAGTTTATCTATAATTCCAGAGTGGGGGATGGTGTCAAAAGCCTTGGCTAGGTCAAGATAGGCTGTGTGCACCACCTTACCCTCATCCACGGCTCTGGTGACTGCTTCAAAGAAGTCAATCAGGTTTAGGAATCATGACCTTCCTTTTACAAACCCAAACTGAGTGGGGTCCAGAGTTTGGAGGTTACCTATGTCCATGTTTATAAGCTCCAAGATGATATGTTCCATGGCCTTGCAGACCAGGCTCATCAGGCTAATGGGGGAGTAGTTCCCAGGGTCTGTGGTGGTGCCCCCTTTGTGGAGTGGGATAACCGTCGCTGTGTGCCATTCATTAGGCACAAAGCCTGAAGTGAGACTATGACTGAACATGGTACTTAGGTGGAGTGCCAGTTCGTTCTGTAGTTCGTGAAGAATGCTGCCTGGGATGTTGTCAGGTCCCATGGATGCTGTGTTCTTGGCTTTAGAGAGTGCAGTTTTTTACTTGTGCAGCCATGATTACAGAGACTTTGCATTCTTCCGGTATAGTGATGGGCCCTTTGAGGGGGTGAGTGGGGGTGAAGTTTGCACTAAACCTATCTGCCAGGATGTTGGCAATATCAGTTGGTTCTGTATATCTAGTGCCATTGTGCTGTAGCTCAGAGCAGATCTGAGTGTCACCATTGAGATTCTTGACATAGCTGTAGAATGCTTTGTGGTTGTCTTTAGTATCAGTGGTGATTTTATTTTCATAACTAGCTTGGGAAGATTTTATGAGGGATTTCAGCTTCTTACTGAGGCTGACCAGGGAATTCCTGCAATCAGGGGATTTTAGTCTTTTTTGCAACAGCTTCTTCCTTCTGTTGTAGAGTTTGTTTATGGCAGGGGATCACCAGATTGGCTTCCTTTTTTGGAGGCTAGCATCTTGGTTCTGTTGGGGATGGCATGATCCATGTACTCGTGTATGTGTTTATACAGTGCATTTCTATAGCATTCAGCAGTCCTACATCTATTTTCCATCTGTATGGGTGTCATGAAGCTTGCCACTTCTGGCTTAAGCAGGAAGTTGGCTTTGGAGAAGTTTTTTACGGTGGTTTCCTTAATGGGGCTGGGACCGGGATATTGATGTCTAGAGTGATTAGCTTGTAGTGAGATCTGACCAGCGAGGAGTTCACCTCTGGTATGAAACATCAGTTGTCGATATTGGTAATGACCAGGTCCAGGATATTGCTGCCCCTGGTGAGGGTATGGACAAGCTGATCCAGGGCATTGGAATTTATGAATTCCAGAAAGTGTTGAGGAAATGAGTTAGTACGAGTAGTTTTCCCAGCTGATGGTGGGGTAGTTGAAATTGCCCATTATTAGGGTATTGGGCTGTACCTTAATATTACCCAGTATATCAAGAAACATGGAGTGGGCATCCTGGGGCATAGCGGGGGATCTGTAACAAGCTATAACCTGGAAATCCAAACTCCACAGTCAAAAAGTCAAGAAAACAAATAAGCCTGGCAAAGCAGGACCCGGAATTCAACCAGCAATGAAATTTTTTCAAGACAAATGCTTGGCGAAAGAAGGCAGATGCAGCTCTTATCCACAAATAACTTTTATTGAAGACAACCAAAATAACCAAGCGCTTTCGCTCGGATAATACCGAGCTTTATCAAGGTAAAAAATGATAATAATAGTGTCTCAAATCCAAGCCCTAAATAATCCACTCTGCAATCACATGATCTTGTTAATCAATTAACCAAATGTTAAAATATGGCTTTGAATTACAAATTGAAGCTACAACCTGGATTGCAGTCTTGCCCAGTGTTAGTTGCACTTGGATCATTTCAGATGCATTATGTTGAGCAACTAGCATGAAGGTGTGGATATCCTTAATGAATATGGACACGCCTCCTCCTTTAGTGTTTCGGTCCAGGTTAGGTGGCCAAATGTTGTGGTATGAGTTATAGCCTGGTAATGCAGGTGTGCTCTCTGGAGCCTTAAACCAGATCTCTGTCACTGCACAGATGTCGATGTTCTCCATTTTAAGGAGTGCCTCGAGTTAGTGCATTTTGAGGTTTAGACTTCTAGCACTGAGTAGCATTACTCTCAGATTTTGCTTGCTTATACCTGCTATGGTGGTGAGTTTGTCATTTGAACCTTGCCTAAAAAAGGCACTATAGGGGTGGCAAGAGCCCTAGCAGATACTTTCTTTTAACTACTGTATTCGGTGGTATTTTTACTTAATATTAAACAGTAACCAGCTTTCTTCATTTATGTCTGCTGTAAACTCCACTGTAACTTTATTATATTTGGCTAGTATGTGAAAGTCTGCAAACATAGCGGTTAACATGTTTTGGAGGAGCATGATAAATTCTAAAATAACTTTAAGATGTGGAACATCATTTATAAGGAAAAGTATTCATGTTTTTAACACCTTTATTGAATTATCATTTAAGACACAGGCAAACATACATTTATATAAAAGAAAACAAACCATATTTATATGTTCCCAGTTACAAACATTCTACATCCCATACATTTTTTGTATAATTATTAGCAATCCAACATTACATAAATTGCTCACTCCTCCTCTAAAATATTATTCTGCATGTATTGTTCCCACACTTTCCATTTTTCTATGTAATTTACTAATACCCTTTTTGAAAGATCACATTTCAAGTCCATTTATCTCCGTTACAATAATCAGTACTTCAAATACAGTTGGTTTAGACTTTGGTTTCCATTTTTTTAGTAATTGCTTTTTTTGGCAACTATCAGAATTAAACTTAACAAGCCCTTACTATGTCTAGGAAATTTAGATCAGGTATCCTGGCTCAAAAATCATTTCCTTTTTCATACCCATTTCCTCACCCAATATTTCTGATAGTCTGCTAACTCATCACACACTCAAAACATATGTTCCCAGTTATCTTTTTCTTCCCCATCACACCTCCAACATCTGGTATCTGTCTGAGGAAGATAGAGCGAGGAGTAAGGAGCGAACTGTCAAACAGATTAAATTGGAAATCAGGCAAATCAGAGTGAGACAAAGACAGTAAAGAAACAGACACATGGCAAATATTGAACTGGAGTGGTTTCTTCTAAATTGTTGAGCAAATTAATGTAACTAACAAATATTTATAAAATTAGCAATCACTTATTTATTTTTTAAGTCGAGCCCCTTCATATTTCATTTTGGCAGCCAGCTATAATTATTTTTATTTTTTTTTTAGTTTTATTATCTGCTTTTAATGCATGCTTCTTGTATTTTCTTTTTATTATCCCCTCCCAAATTTCTACGTGGTTAATAACTTCATACCTCTATTTCTACACCTGTCATAGTCAGCTGCCCTTGTAATTTTGTGTGATTCCATTGTTTCCTGCACTGTATGTAGCACTTGAACCAGGTAAAATTACTTAGTAGATAGGTTTGTGGCTGGTAATGACCGAACATGAAGTTCTAGATTATGACAAGCTGCCTCCAAACGTAGGCTACATGATTTACCTGGCAGACATGCAGTGTAAATGTGGTCTGTCCATGTAGTTTACTGGCCGATGCAATGAGCTGTAAACAGGATACTACTGTATATATCAATCCAACTGGTCTTAACTATTAAGACTTTAAGCAAACTACTTAACCCAGCAAAAACATGATCCCAAAGAAAGCAGACATTTTTGCTTGTGGTTCTTATTATAAAAACTGCTAGTTAAATGCAGGATCTGAAATGTTCTTATTTCTTTTTGATGTTAACATGTTTCTTTTCTGACTTGGGGCCTTTCACTATTCCATCTGCCCATACTGATTTCTTGGATCTACCTCATCTGTTTGAACCCCTTAACAGCTAAATGACCAAAACTTTTGTTTCAGACTTTGGGTAATGGAATTCAGACACCATCTATCGTAGAAACTACAGTTTATTTCACAACACCATGCAATTTTTTATCATACATTTTACTATATATCATTCTTGTATGTATTGCTTGTATTTTTTTCTTGTACAAAGTTGAATTGGACAGCACTTTTATATAACCGGAGTTATTATTCTCAGGTCTCTACTGAAATAAGCCTCCACCAAAATAGACAGCACTGTCAGCAATAATTGTAGAAACATTTTAATATTGACAAAGCATGTCAATGCACTTTTATCACATCTGTAGAAGTTTTTCCATTGTGCTATGATGTCAGCTAATTCCTTTTCTTCCTGAAAATGAATTCACTTCAAAGCTCAAGAAAACAATGTTCTAACACAATCCCCCATGAAAAAGTATGTTGATCACTTTATACAATCACAGAACATGACCAACAAGAAAGTAGAAAGGTGCATCTGCAGAGTACAACTATATATATATATATATATATATATATATATATATATATATATATATATATATATATATATATATATATACACATAGGTAGATGTACATTTATATAGATATAGAGAGCTAGATAGATATAGATATATGTGTGTGCCAGACCTCAATCATAATTTCCATTAAAAAAGTGTTGCAAAGCTGCTTCTATGGTGCAGAGGGATAGATCACTGACTGCATCTCCAATATCATGGGTTGATCCTGTAGCCTGGGTACTAACAAAACCAGCTGCGGAGGGATATAAGTGGCTGAGGCCAGCTAACCGACTCCATACTAAAGTCATTGGTAGAGTTCTATAGCCAGAGTGCCATCTGGGAGAAGTCTCAAAAGTACAAGCCGAGTATGGAATGTATAGCACTCCATCTGGGTGTAGTAGATGTGCAAAAGTGCACAACCACTCCTGTCATTGCACTACACCTTTCGGTGAACATGAGAAAATTGTTAGGCACATGACAGAAAATCCAAACCAGTAGTGAATAATGGCCATACTGCACAGATATCATTTCTCTGTTGCCTGGCAATGAGATTTAGTTGCTAATGATGTATGCCCACTCAGAAGTATGGACTCTCACTCATGGGGCTGCATGAGACAGAACAGCTTAACAAATGTACCAGTGGGGTGCTGGAGCAGGCTTGATGTGTAAGGCTGCTGTACGACAAACTAAGTAAAAAAATGAACATCAAATATGTTTAACAGGTAAACACACAAATAAATTCTAGATTTAGTAAAAATAAGTAGATGACCATATATTTTAGAATCCTTAACATGGGGCACTGGTATACCCATAAAAATAGGGGCAGTACTAGGATGTAATTTACCATTCCCTTGGACAAATTCTGGATTCACTTTTAAGCCAGGTTATTGAAGATGGAATTCAATTTTTTTCGCTATTATAAAGACCCCACACCCCCATCCTGGGGGCTTCACTCCTGTTCCATCTTTCCCGCCTTTATTGATATATCTGGTTCCAAGACTGCTGCCTTTTGTTGAAAGAAAGGGTTCAGTGTTGAATGACCAGTGTGTGACTTCACCCAATTATACATTACCACACAACTGTTTATCACGTTATCCACTGTTACCCACTCCCCTATGAAGAATGATGTGAAGAACATCAGCTGAGAAGCAAAGGTCTGTAACTAATGTCCACATCATCTGGACAACAATAACAACATTACAGTCACACTGCTGAAAAAGTAATCGCCAAAATCAACGTCTGCACTCTTTTTTGTTACCACTGTACTGAGCTGCTGCAAGTTGAACTAAAAGATGTGACGAAGGGATCGTGTCAGTGTACATCTTCTTGTGGATTTAATGTGAGAGGGTCTCATTGCCAACTCTTTGTAAAGACCATAACCAAGCTTCATTAAATACCGACAGAGAAACTTAGGAAGAATACTTTTATTAACTCAGTCAATATCTGATTTAGCATTCTTGATAAAAATCTAGAATCCATTCCCAGTGAAAGGGGTATTTAGGGCATGTACACCATCCACAGAAAGGAACTTCACAGTGTAAACAGTTCAATCCACTTGGATTTTGCAGGAGTATAGCAGCAGTTTGTTAGCAGCATGTACTGAAAGAGCCTCAAAAACACTATTACTTATTTTATTTTTTGTGTAACTTCCCATTATCACATTCCCGTTTATCCCATTATCACATTCCTGTATATCCCATTATCACCTTCCCATATATCCCATTATCACATTCCTGTGTATTCCATTATCACATTCCCATATATCCCATTACCACATTCCTGTATATCCCATTATCACATTCCCATATATCCCATTATCACATTCCTCTATATCCCATTATCACATTCCCATATATCCCATTATCACATTCCTGTATATCCCATTATCACATTCCCGTACCATTATCACATTCCTGTATATCCCATTATCACATTCCTGTATCTCCCATTATTACAGTCCCATATATCTGGTGTAATACTGCCCAAAAGCTACTTTTAGCAGAACAATGGGTTCATTAGTTTAACATTCTGGTCCAGCTCTTCTCATTGTTTATAACATCTTTTGTTTCTTACTGTCAGTATTTAAAAATTACTGCTTCAGTCATGAGAAATGTTTTCAAAAAGGAAGAGGTTACTAATATTGCTGCCTCATATTTGCTTGTAATGAATTAAGTGTGAGATGGGCTAGTTGATTATTTCTGCTTGCTACATCCCTACTGTTGTACTTAGGCTTTTTGTGAAATCAAGCTTCCTACCCTGATACTATTAACAAACATTGAGTCTAACTCCATTTTCTGTTTGTGTCTGCTACCAGCTTAGATACAGAGATGAAATGAAAATTATACTCTTGTAGAACATATATCTTAAAAATGATCCATAAATATCCAACAGGTTCACATGTAGGTATCGTTATTTGCCTTAGCACATCATTTTATGCTACCCTTTTAATCCAGTCCTTCCTTTATTGTTATTACTTGCCTTACCACATCATAACAAATTGTTTCTTCCCTTTAACAACTGAAAACTAGTGTGTTCCTTTTGTACATCTGTAACTCTTTGCCACTTCATTGGATGCATCACTGCCCAGTCTATCATTCTAGAGCATTAACAAGCTTAAGAAACATCCTAGACTTTTACTAAAGTTAATCTATTTCAGCTAGTCCTAAAA
This sequence comes from Protopterus annectens, assembly GCF_019279795.1. Classification (NCBI taxonomy): domain Eukaryota; kingdom Metazoa; phylum Chordata; order Ceratodontiformes; family Protopteridae; genus Protopterus; species Protopterus annectens. The sequence continues at coordinate 624,308,586 of NC_056726.1, read as the reverse complement.
CAATAATATAAAAAAGCATAATGAGAGTTAAATTAGGCAGTTTAGTGACCTTTTTTTTAATTCCGCTTGCTGCCAGAACAAATTAAAGTGTGCCTGTAAAGTCGAGTGAGCAGAACCACTCTTTTCACATTAATGTTTTACTACCTTCATTCTGCATAGTGAAATGTGAAGCATAGCTGGCGTACTGAAGGGTGGGATGGTATTTGTTTGGTATATATCTGATTTCAGAACTTTTCCTTCCCATTTAATACAACTGCAAATTAATATAAAATGATTTGTGTCTTATTTACAAATTTATCCAGCAGATAAGCAGCAATATTTTCAAAGGTGGCTCTTCATAAATGACTTCAGTTAAGATGGAAAATAATAGGCAGTTTGACTGGAATTATTTTAATATCAAGGGACTGAAAAACTTGCATTGCCTATTGGCTTTCTCAGAACCAAGTGACCTAAGTATAGTATTTAGCTCTTGGGATAAAATTAATCCTTTTGATGGATACAACATTGTTTCAGGCAATGCTTAATCATGACTCAGTCTGAAGAAAATTAACATTGTCTAGGCTTGGTTTGGGTTCAGTGTCACTGGGTAGGCCCACTAGATACAAGAATCTTTTTTTAGAAGCAAACCTGGTCACCGGTCACTTTGTTTTCAAACTGAGGTTGGGGGTGTTCAAACCCAGCTCAGCAGATAATACTCATTACATCTTATAGTCTTAATTCTCCAGAACCACCCCCATTTTAACCAGACTCTGAAATCAAAAGGAACGTGGCATAGCATGGAATTCAAATTGCCACAACTGGTATTTTTGAGCCCATGTAGTATCTGTTTTGATTTACCTGTTGTATGGGAGTGTTTTTTTTTTTGAGTCCTTTCAAGAAATATTAACCAACAAGAAGAGTAACCCATTTAAAAAACAAAGATAAATAGATGAGTAGAATAAATATGTTGATGAGAACATAACCAGGCAGTACAAGCTGCAATTTGTCAGCTGCAGTGCGTTGTTTCAATAGGCCTACCAGTTTACTAAACATTGTATTCCTATGAGGAGCTGTGTGTAATCTGTTAATAGAACTCACAAAGCACAGCAGACCTAACAAATCAAATTATATATGTATGGGCACCTAACTCTACAGCTATTACTAGAGGAAGACAATGGGAATGCAATTAAAGCTGCAGACAAGATTCATTCACTGGTAGCCAGGGTTGTTAATTGTACTGCATTTAGAGAAATAGCCTAGTGAAATGGAGTTATGCTAGACGCCAACAAGGTGTGCATGTTAGCAGGTGTGATACTAACTGAACAGGGGGGGATATGTACACTTGCCCATGAAAACATCACATATCCCATAATGTGACCAGTAACTTGTGAAAAAACACCCCAATGTAGCATCTGAATATGACATGTATTTTATGAACTGGACTGGTATCCTGTGTCACTGTGGGAACTCAGGCACAGGGGGCTGTTAACATTAATGTAGTCAGTGTGCATAATGCTTTACATGTGAGGACAAGTCCTAAGTGCATTTGTGTATTGCTGAAAATGGTGGTAAATGGAGCAGGACATTTGCCCTCAGCTTTGAATTAAAGACAACTGTATTTAAATTTGTCACACTTTATAAACTGTATTGTTAGATGTCTTAACATCTTGATTGCTATTTATACACCTATCCGTACCTCTCAACTTCTTTGCTCAAGAATTCTGCACAAACCCAAATTAATGGGGTGATAAAAGATCAGTATTGGGAACATTTTCACGTGTTACTCCAATTCACGAAAACAAACCAAAAATAATAATAGAACCACAGGTTTTGCATCAACATGCCTTTTTTTGAATAATAAATAGTATAAAACTAATGACAGACATTATTGTCTGGCTGTAATTCTCAGCAGTGTATCAAAAATCAACAATATCACAAGGGCTTGACAAAAATATAAGGCAAAATCGGGGACATTCTGCAAAATCAAGTCATTTGAGAAATATTCACCTAGATAAATCAAATCCTATGTTGAGAGAAGCCTCCAAAGCAGTGAGAAACCAGTAGGTCTCTCACTGCTTTTCAAGTTTCTGATAAAGCAACAAAATGCATGATTTAGAAAGCTGAATAAAATAGCTGCACCTGCAGGAAAATCTTGTTCTGGGGCTACAGCTTTGGTATATTTTGTTGTAGATGGGGTAATGTATATGTAGACCCAGTATTAATTTGGCATTTGGGCACAGTAGTCATGAAGCTTGGTGCCACTATAGAAATAGGTTATAGAGAAAAATCTACCCATATCTTCAAATATGTGTAACAGTTATAAGTCTGAATGCCTGATGGTTATCTGTTTTACTCCACAGTTTATTTAATCTGTTTAAGTCACTAGTCATTTACTGTGACTTGATCCTGAGACTTTAAACAATTCACACTGATGATACAAGCGATAGACCATCAAAGACAATAAATGGGACAAGTACTGGATTGTACATAACAATGTTTTCGCCATTTTACAAGCGTAACGTTTTTCTGTCATTTTTATTGAATTCATACACAACACTTTAAACCTAATCTAACTTTTGCACCATCTGTATTACAGTATTCCATCATGTGCAACATTAGTAGATTATACACAGAGCAAAGATTTTCATGCGGTGCAGTCATTGCCTTTTCCATTTGTGTCATCCATACCTTCTGTAACTTTTATGTTAATCCCTCCTCATATTACACTTATCATATGTTTCTTCTTCACTAGCACCCTCTTTTCCCTTCTGTCTCTCTCCATGCTGTGTCCCACTTGTCCTCTAATCTTTTTACCACCTCCTATTACCCTCACTCACACCTACTAGTCTTATCACTTGTCCTGTTCTATCTACTCTGATGCTATTAATATACCCTAATTCCAAGCCCTTAGTGATTTCTGTTTTCAGACAACCTGCCATTCATAACAGCACCCTCCTTTCCTCTCTCCCCATATCTCCTGCTCACCATTGTTATATAACTTGCTGCTTTTTGCTTTCATTGCCTGCCTTTTTTTTTCACTGTCATGCATTCTTACCACATATAGTAGTATAACTATTCAGGGTCTCCCCTGAAAAGTGGGCACTAGTTTTGTTGCTCCACTGCTTCATCATATCATAAACCAACACTTCGAACAAAGGTATTAAATCACAAAGCAAAAAAAAATCTATTTTTGAAGGCTGTCAAAGATTCAATAAATAAATAATGTAAACAAGCCAGTAGTGAGTAGCAAAACCACAGAAATTTTACAGAACTGAAGTAAAGCACCTTCTTACAAAAAAAATTAAGTTTCCTTCACATTGCTCCATTCAGATATTTTGACAGTATCCTGCAAATTACTCATAGTCAAACAATTAATAATGCAGTCATGAAGCAATCAACACATTAAAACATATAATTTGAATTAGTCAGTAGCACACAGAGGTACAAAAATAGATGCAACCCATGGCCACTGTTCAGTATATTTAAAGCTAGGCAAAAATTGGAGATATTTCTGAAAAAAGTATTCAGCTAAAATTTGAAAGTGTCAACAGAATAGTGTTTCCTTAAGGTTAGAAGGGGCCTTCAGACCATATGAGCAGCAGAACAGATGGACTTGAAGCCAAGGACAGAAGTCTAATTCATGGTATCTCTAGCAGCCCTTCAGGGTGAAAGGAGAGTAAATTAGTTTGGTACAGCTGCGTCATGGTATCTCTAGCAGCCCTTCAGGGGGAAAGGAGAGTAAATTAGTTTGGTACAGCTGCCTCAGATCGTGCTTGAACCTAGATAGTTAAAAAGTGAAGCGTAGCCTTCATATTGATGATATCACTGCTGTTAGACTGCTATATGTAATTATCATTTCCTAAGTCATCCCCACGACGACCTTGACTTTTTTGTGTGCCAAGCTTTTAGTCAAGCCTTTGATCAAGTGGACCACTTTGTATTCAAGTACACAAGAGAAGGGCAAAAGATTTTAGCTTGTGTTTTAACCTGAAGACTGCTTGTAGGACAACCAACTCTATGTCACTCAGGGATAAAGCCCTAATTACAACGCAGATGGTGCAGGTTTAGTTAGACCCTGGGTGTTAGAGGGTGAGTACTAGGACAACCAACTCTATGTCACTCAGGGATAAAGCCCTAATTACAACTCAGATGGTGCAGGTTTAGTTAGATCCTGGGTATTAAAGGGTGAGGACTAGGACAACCAACTCTATGTCACTCAGGGATAAAGCCCTAATTACAACGCAGATGATGCAGGTTTAGTTAGATCCTGGGTGTTAAAGGGTGAGGACTAGGACAACCAACTCTATGTCACTCAGGGATAAAGCCCTAATTACAACGCAGATGATGCAGGTTTAGTTAGATCCTGGGTGTTAAAGGGTGAGGACTAGGACAACCAACTCTATGTCACTCAGGGATAAAGCCCTAATTACAACTCAGATGGTGCAGGTTTAGTTAGACCCTGGGTGTTAGAGGGTGAGGACTAGGACAACCAACTCTATGTCACTCAGGGGATAAAGCCCTAATTACAACTCAGATGGTGCAGGTTTAGTTAGACCCTGGGTGTTAAAGGGTGAGGACTAGGGCAACCAACTCTATGTCACTCAGGGATAAAGCCCTAATTACAACTCAGATGATGCAGGTTTAGTTAGATCCCTGGGTGTTAAAGGGTGAGGACTAGGACAACCAACTCTATGTCACTCAGGGATAAAGCCCTAATTACAACTCAGATGATGCAGGTTTAGTTAGATCCCTGGTGTTAAAGGGTGAGGACTAGGACAACCAACTCTATGTCACCCAGGGATAAAGCCCGAATTACAACTCAGCTGATGCAGGTTTAGTTAGATCCTGGGTTTTAGAGGGTGAGGACTAGGACAACCAACTATATGTCACTCAAGGATAAAGCCCTAATTACAACTCAGCTGATGCAGGTTTAGTTAGATCCTGGGTTTTAGAGGGTGAGGACTAAGACAACCAACTATATGTCACTCAGGGATAAAGCCCTAATTACAACGCAGATGATGCAGGTTTAGTTAGATCCTGGGTGTTAAAGGGTGAGGACTAGGACAACCAACTCTATGTCACTCAGGGATAAAGCCCTAATTACAACTCAGATGGTGCAGGTTTAGTTAGACCCTGGGTGTTAGAGTGTGAGGACTAGGACAACCAACTCTATGTCACTCAGGGGATAAAGCCCTAATTACAACTCAGATGGTGCAGGTTTAGTTAGACCCTGGGTGTTAAAGGGTGAGGACTAGGACAACCAACTCTATGTCACTCAGGGATAAAGCCCTAATTACAACTCAGATGATGCAGGTTTAGTTAGATCCCTGGGTGTTAAAGGGTGAGGACTAGGACAACCAACTCTATGTCACTCAGGGATAAAGCCCTAATTACAACTCAGATGATGCAGGTTTAGTTAGATCCCTGGTGTTAAAGGGTGAGGACTAGGACAACCAACTCTATGTCACCCAGGGATAAAGCCCTAATTACAACTCAGCTGATGCAGGTTTAGTTAGATCCTGGGTTTTAGAGGGTGAGGACTAGGACAACCAACTATATGTCACTCAAGGATAAAGCCCTAATTACAACTCAGATGATGCAGGTTTAGTTAGATCCTGGGTGTTAGAGCGTGAGGACTAATGAGGGGTAATGAGGCAATTCCTGCTTACCACACTCCAGAGGGAAAGTGGGAGTGTACATGTGCAGAGTGTTTCTCGCATGTGATAGTCCCCAGTATGTATTAGAGATCTCATGGAAGTGATAGCTTTAAGGGGAGACAGGACATTCTGTGGTGGTATGTCACTCATGAAGGCAGGCGACATGTCCTTACTAAACTCCCTGCATACCAGAGCCTAAGCATGATACTAGGACACACAGTGGGAGCAGCTAAGAGCAATATGAAGACACTACTCCCATCACATGACCGTCAGCTCTGAAAGGATCTAATAAACCATGGGTGATTTGTGCAGCGGGAGGTTTGATAAAAATAACGGGGGCGGGGGGGGGGGGTTGATGGCTGAAGCAAAAAAAAAAACAAGAAATAAAAATAGATTGGATAACTGCAGATATGTTAATAGATCTAAGATGGCACCATTACTGCTTAATTTATATAATAGTGGTTGTCCATCTCACCATAATATGATTATCATTAAGTATAATGATGACATAAAAATAAGGACAGATGATGGGATAAGCTATTTACTGGAAAATTTATAGTTGTTTGACAGATGGATGTTTAAAATGCAATTATATTTTACCACAAAGAAATGCAAGTTTATTAACCTAGGAAGAGAAAATCCAAGCAATACCTATAATATTAAAAGCATAACACTAAAGACTAGTAATTAAAAAAAAAAAATAAAGGAGCATTCCGCATACAGTAGGGCCTGAACTATGTAATTGTAAGATCCTGAGGTTTTATGATGGCTCCTCCATTTTGTAAAATAATGATAATCAGAATATAATGATGAATCAATTAGTTCAAAGGAAGATCACTAAGAAAAATATGGGTGAGTGCAGTGACAAATATAAGGTTAGATTATTAAACTTTAACTACTTTCATTGCCTTACAGAAAGGTTACAGGAAATTTCATTACTTCATAGAAATGCTTCATAGATGAATATCTGAAGGAATGAATTGATATAACTATTACTAAGAATATGTATATCAGGGGAAGCAGTGGTGGATTATAGGCAGCAGACAAGGTCCTTCTAAAATGCTTCAGATGAAAGCCAGACAGTACAAGTACCATGTTTGAACCCTTTCACCTTCATTTGCCTACTGTCTAACTTTAAGCAAACTGTAATTCTCAGTTAAATATATGTGTGTCTGTATCAATATTTGATTCTTGCATTCCACTATCCCACTAATAACTCAGAAGTTAGTGCAGTGGGTTAACACTGCTGTTTCCACTGTCAAGGGTGTAGGGTTTGAATCCTTCCACCCCCTCTTTAGTTTAGTCTGGCAATTGATGGAGAGGGTAGTGCACTGATGTTAATAGACCGCTTGCAGGCACAGCTGGGGTAAATAGGATCACATAAGAAATGAACAAAACATATTTAGAAATATAAGGATATGCTAAAAACATACAGATATTTGCAGATGCAAGAAATGGTACAACATTTAGTTTAAGAAGCAGTTTACAGTGTCAAAATATGAATGGAAAAATATTAATAATATATTATCTGTTAAAAAGCTGCTTCCTGTAATATAAGGTTTGATTCCCTCACCTTTGTTTGGCTTCGGTGTGACTCTGACCAAGCTACTTCACAAGTACTCCTGAGCTGCTCCTGGACAGGGAAACCTTTATCCAGTCTGCTGACCCTGGCTGTAAGCAAATGCAAATCATCTTTTGAATCCCTGCAGCCTTCATATAGCCACTAATTAGTGCTTCACTGTTTGCTATTTGATTATGATTTCAAAACATCTCTTGTAGTTTATTGAGTTGACAGATGCATTTTCTCTAAATGTGAGTTTCAAGGGAAGAGAAGTCTATTGTTTGTTATGCCAAGTATGTTTTCAATGTCAGAGTGTTTTGTTTTATTTAGAAAATGGCTGTCAGTGTTTTTCCTCATAAATCTGAAATAAAAGTCTTCAATGAAATCAAAATCTCTGTGCTGATTGTAAAAGTAAAGTGGCCATGGTGGTGCAGTGGTTGTGTTGTTGCCTCACATCAAGAGGTTCTCCGGTTCAAGTATCAGCTGGGGTGTGTTCTGTGCACAGTCTACGTCATCCCTGCAGTCACGTGGGTTTCCTCCAGGTGCTCTGGTTTCCTCCCACATTCCAAAGACATGCAGTAGGTGGATTGGACACTCTAAGTCGGCCTTAGCTGCGAGTTTGTGTCTGATCGAGTGGTACGAGTGAACTATCATGGCAGGGATTGCCACCCGGTGGTATAAACCTTGGCTTGAGATGATGGTCACTGCTGAAGTGAAACCCTGACCTCATGTGCAAAATGGGAAAAGGGGTTGAGGATGGATGGATTGTAAAAGTAAACAAAAAATAGTATGCACACTAACAGATTTGAACAGTGTTTTATGGTAACTAGGGAAAGAAACACATAATGTGATATTGTTGCGGCTGGCAGGGGCCTGGTTCATTACTCTGCATAGGGCACCTTTGACCATGATCCAGCTCTGTTAACTCTGGAGGCAAATGCTGCAATAATGCAATATTATCAGACATTCAGGTAGGTCACACCTGTATTGAATGAAGTCAGAGGGAAAAGCTATTTTTGATAACAGGAAAGACATAGGGAGGTCAAAATGAGATGTAGGTGTCTAGCAAGCATGTAAGCCTCCCCCCCCCCCAAAACAGTGTTTTGTATGCAGTAATATTTCTGATTTTTGTACGAGTTGTAATTTGATAAACAAAAGCTACTACAGCATTTATGTTATCTTTAATTGTTTTGCTTCATTTGTTGCATTAAAGAATGCATTCATTTAATAATAGGCCTGGCTTGTGTCATATAGTCTAAACATGTTACATTTTACTAATATATTTCAGTAGTACCTTCTTTACAGCCTCCAGCTGTGAAGGGATTAACATCTGTCAGGTCAAATGTAGTCTGCATTATTTGGAGTGATGATCAGGCTTGTCTGATCTTCAGCATCCATTATGCAGTCATTGTCTTCTCCACAAGACTGTAGTGTAAAGGATTTCTGCATTTAGTTAAAAATTGCTAAGCTGCTTGCCAGTTAAAGCATAGGACTAAAGCGCTCACTTGTTAGTGAATTGTTTCCTTTGCCAGGGGTGTATGGTTTGAATCTCTCCACCTTCATTTACCTACTGTGTGACCTTGAGCAAGTCATTTAATCAGATGGTACTTTAGGCAATTAGGAATTTGGGCAAGGCTCCTTAATGGTCTCCTAGACTACATGCCTAGTAATTAGCTATGAACCTTTAGTTGTTTTTGTCAGCCATTCACTATTGCATAACTGATCCATTTCAGGAAATGTTATGGCAATGTCATCAGCACACCATCTTTTAATACAGCATAGGCCATTTATTCTCCAATGGCAGCAAGTGCTGCATTTATAGATGAAGCACTGAAATGCAAAGGTGTTTGTCAACAGCAACATCTGTATTAGTAATAATTCTCTTTAATGTGGAATTATTCCCATGACTTTTTTCTTCTACAGAGATTGTGCAGTATGACTTAACATATGTTGTCAACTGGTTAATATTTCTTATACTCTCATAATAAAGGCTCTTCTGATTGTACTGTGTTACACATGGCTGTGACTTACTCAGTTTAATTTCTCCAAGTCTTTTGGGTTTCTACAACCATGACAGGAGTGAACCCCATTATTAAGTCAAAGTAGGATTAAAGTTAATGAAATTAGTATTGCTTCAGTCTCTGACTTTAGCTAAAAGTGGTCTTCATAGTACCCGCAATGTGCCCAGAACTGACTCCTTCTGCAATTCCTATGGAGTTACTTATATTGATAGCATATTTAAATGCAACTGTAAATTCTTTTTATGAGACCCATTGCTCCTGCTACCATTAGAAATGTCTGGGTGTCCTTCTTCCACATTGCCCTTGCTTCTGCCTGCAAATTGTGGTATTTTATGACTTTGTGTCTCGCTGTACATAAGACACTGTAATATTAGGTGTCGAATTTCAAAGATCAATGCTACTTTTGCCTTCATTCCATGGATTGTTATATCTGTTTTTCTCATATCTATTTTTTAAATTGTTGGTAATGGATGATTCCATGTGATATAAACGTCATCATTTTATATAATGCTTCGTGGCTCATGTTTCCAATGCTTCTCAGTTACTCAGTGGCAGCTGGTGACTTCAAATCAAAGGGGGGCTGCAGAAGACAGCTGAATGGGTGGGGTCAATGGGAAGGGGTGCAGCCAATTAGAAAGTGTAGGAGCTATACTCAAAACCACAAAAACTGTAACTTTAATTAAATATGCTGCCCTGGGTGCCAAACCATCATTATGAGAGTCCAATCAAGACAAAATGAAGTGTAGAACAAAAAATATTGCAATGCATTGGCTGCATGACAGCTTACTTAATATCTAGATGGAATCAAAAAGGTTGTGAGGCATGAAAAATAAATTATTTTTTAAATACATTACTGGAATGCCAGTCAAAATCAAGTATAAGAAAAACAAGCAGCCCTCAACTTAAGCCACTTTCCCTTGCACTGCAGTTCTAATTATAAGTTATATTCAGCTTAATAAAAGTACCAAGTAGCATGCTGAAACTAGCAATCTCCGTGATACACCCACTTGTAAGAATGTTTCTTATCCAAAAAAGACCTGCTGCCTGACAACAACTATCTACTTGTTTCATGGGGAAAACATGATCAAAGTAAAAAATGAAAAGCAAACAAGAAACAAGCTCAAGATACATTGCTTAAAAGATTACTGCACTGGTTATGGACTACACATGATAAATTGGCATTCTGTTCAGTTTACAGGTAAAGCCTGCAAAGATGACTGCAAGTCTCCAACAAATGTAATGAGCTTTTTAAAATAATGTAATCCTGTCCTTTATTACAAATAGTGTTATATCTAAGGTTAATCCGGTGTCTGCCAATAAGCGGAACATCAGAGATGGTGAAGGTGTACCGGATATCGATACATGTTATGAATATGAAGTGAATTCTAGGAATGTTGTACAGGAGGATTTTCGGTCAAAAGGGTGGGCGAATTACCCCCCATTTCCAAACAGGGGACACAGGGTAAATACCAGGACGAGGTAGGTAGGATTGCCCCACCTACCTTGTCCTCTATACCCAGCAGATGTAGATCCAATTCAGCAGACATCAATTGTCACTTATTAGAACATGGATCGTCTGATGGTGTCGATTTAGAGGGAGATGACCCAATAGTAGTCACAGGAAGGATGGTCGTACCGACACTTTCATATATTCAATTACACGGACTTGATTATAGATAAGGTATATTTTCAATTGATGGAGAAAGGGTTGAAATATATACCTAATCCTAAGTTTTCATTAACTGAAGTATTGATAGACTTCAAAAAATATATCAGGAAAATTAATTTGGAAGTTTATTTTAAAGAAAAAAACATTACCTGTGGTACAAAAGAGGAGAGCAAAGGTATCAAGTGTTCTAATTTGACCATTAGGAGTAAATTTACACCACCAAATAATTCAATCATAGATAGTTTCGACAAAGTTGTTACTAGGGAAATATATAATGCATATAAAGGTTTCAGCAAGGTAGATGAATTTAGTAATTTGTCCATTGAGGAAAGGGAATTACTTAAATCTATTAGAAGTAATAAATCTATTAGATTAATGAAACCCGACAAAGGGGGGGGTATAGCTATTTATGATAGTATGAAGTATACACAAAAAATATATGATATATTGCACAACACAGCCAACTATGTTACTATTTCTAGGAATCAATTAAATATAGCCTATCGTAGGATTGATTCCTACATTGAAGAATTTCTTATAGACGGGAGGATTACCACCGAAATTTACAAATTTATTAAAGTTGAACATCCTAAGTTGGCCAAAATGGTGGGTATACCTAAAACCCACAAAAATAGTGATGACCCCCCCCTGAGACCCATTGTATCAGGTAGTGAATCCAAAACCTTCAAGATGGGGAAGTTTATTGATACGACTTTAAAAAACATATACACCCTAATTCCACATATGGTCAAGGATTCGTGGTGTTTCCTTTCCAATTATCCAGTTTCCAGTTTTGAGAATGTAGAGATTCAATATGTTATAACCATTGATGTGATAGACTTATTTACATGTATCCCCAAGGAGAAGGGACTAGAAGCCTTTTCCAATAGTTTAAGGAAACATACAGATCTATCATGGGATACTATCTCCTTATTAACTGAGATGATGTCACTAGTTCTGGAGAATAATTACATCTATTATGAAGGGGAGATATTTCAGCAGACCAGGGGGGTAGCGATGGGGGCGGCATGCGCCCCAATCTATGCCAACCTGGTCATGCTTCATTGGGAAGATGAATTTTTGTTCCAAAACCCTCTTTTTACTAAGGTAACATACTATTCCAGATTTTTAGATGACATATACCTGTTATGGAAAGGAACATTGGAGGAAATGTTGACATTCATCGATACCATCAACAATAGTAGTGACTATTTGAAATTCACGTATGTATTTGATTCTAAGGGTTTACCATATCTGGACACACTAGTAACTCATGAGAGTGGTAAAGTAAGTTCCAAAATTTTTAGAAAATCCACTTTTTCTAACAATTACCTAGAGTTCACCAGTTGTCATCCTCAAAAATTGAAAGCTAATGTTTTCAAGGGACAATGCATTAGGGCTGTTAGAATGGTATCAGATGAAGTGGATTTACAGATGGAACTTACACAAATTCAAGGTTTTTTTTAGTGAAAGAGGGTATCCACAGGGAATGATGGGTGACATAATTTCAGACATTATGAGGAATAGGGGCATCAGATATACAGCATTATTAGGTTCGGGTGATATTCAGAATTTGCCTGTCTTGAATAACAAAGGGGTGGGACCCAGCTACTTAAGAGCATGTATAATACCATATAATTTATGGTCAGACAAAAGCAAACAAATAATAGTTCAATTTTGGCATTTGATAAGCACAGATCAATATTTGGCCAACATCTTGGGTAAGAAACCGAATTTTGTATATCGGATGGGTTTTAATATGAAAAAATTACTTGAACATCCTATTACAGAGAGTAACAACTCTGGTGGTGTTAAATATAATAACAAATGTGGGTGTTGCAATTTTTGTAAATTTATGTATTGTAAAGGTGATTTTAGGTTAGACAATGGACATAGAAGTAAGATTTATTGTAAAAAGGGGAATTGCAACACCAGACAGGTTATCTATCTAGCTAAATGTGATTCTTGTGAGGCTTTTTATGTGGGCCGCACTGAAAGAAGCATCAAAAAGCGTATATACAATCATGTGTACAGCATCAGGGTTAAGGATCTTACCAATGCCTTATATAGACATGTTCATCAATATGGAGAGACACATATGTTTAAATTTGTATTATTGGAAGTGATACCGAGTAACCCTAGGGGTGGTGATATTAAAACTCTTATCGCATACAGAGAAAGTTGGTGGCAACTCTTTTTGGATGCGACTACACCACCTGGATTAAACGACTTTATATCAATTAAAAGCCTCCTCATACAATAGCTATATATGATCAGTTATATATTCATTTTATACTTCATTTTATACATCAGTTTAGAAGTATAATTGTGGATGATAGAGACATCTATATGTTAATTTTGGTACTATAGAATCTTTTGTGATCAAGTCCTGCATTTATACATGATCAATGTGATTACTATGTCCAACAGTATTCTTTTATTCATTCATCTTATATTTACTTTATAATCATTTCATATTTATTTCATTATTATATTTATTACACAATGATTATAGTTATTAGCATCCATATATATGTAGAGTAGTTAATTTTGTGTATTCATACATAATTGGTAGATTATATTTATGTATTTTTAACGGTCACATTGCATTCATATTTCTAATGGTTACAATGTGTATAACATGAATTGATGAATCAAAGTAGGTGCAATAATGAATTAATATACATATTATATAAGAAATTTACAGGGGTTAGTATGTAAAAATGTACAAACGTAAAAATGTAAAAATGTAAATATACAAATATATTATAATATATTGTAAAAACAATAATGAATTTTAGAAAAGTATTCAATTTATTGTATTATATCCTAATTTATTTAATTTATTCTTTGTTTTGTTTTATTTTATTATATTTCAAGTATGTGGCTTTAAGATATGATTTATTTCTTGGCACCAAAAAGTTTATTTAGCTGCCTTGAATGCTTCTACTTGCAGTTCTGAAGAAGACCAGTTTATTGGTTGAAAGCGCTAAACTGCGTTTAGCGTGTTGTTCTTGTTCGTCTTTGTTTGTGGAGTACGTTGTTTTAAGGGGAATATTGACTGTGATTTTGGGGCGTTATGTGGATTAAACATCTTTTTTAACTAAGAGACATCTTTTGGCTGTTCCGCTTATTGGCAGACACCGGATTAACCTTAGACTTGTTGTCTTTTGGAAACCTGTTTACGAAATAGTGTTATATGCATTTCAATACCCAAGGCTTATGAATTATCCAGTTATAAAAGTATTCTCTGCATGGCAACAACAGAAAGGCTTTCAATGTTGGCAATTCTTCAGCTTATTAAAGCTTACTTGCATCTTACAATCTCAGACAAGCTTACCTGATGGTCATTAAAGCATTGCTACTTAAACACAGAACAACAGGCAGTTTCTGAATAATAATAAGCATAAATCAACAGTATAAAAATATGACAGAAACCAGAACATTCTGCAAAATCAAGATCAGATGAAAAGCCACTATAGTACTTGTGTCTACCTTGTATGGGGGGCATACGCTGCACATTTACACTGCATAACTGCTCCTTGCCTTGCTTGGACACATCCAGAGTCACTACATGGGGGAGTGGGGTGCAACAAGTATGTCACAATTTGAAATGTCTCTGGCTGACTGTGATGGCCCTGACACATTTGTCATACCTCTCACCCTCAGAACAAGAAATCTGGACAAAGGCATACATAGAAGTGGGACAAAGGCCCAAAAATAAGGACAATTTTTAAATATTGCTCTTATAAACTCAGAAAGATAATAGAATAGTAGGTCTTGCATTAGTATGAAAATTTTGAAGGGTATGAAATCAGAAACTCAAATGTCTGTCATTATTTTCTAACTTCAGTCTTTAATGATTTGCCACTAATTTGCCAGAAAACCACAATTTTATGAAAAATGGACAAAAATGTGATGCAAAAATATAAAATAGCCACACAATACAGCTGGGAACCTGTCAAAGAAGGGACACTTTTTAATATTAGTACTGCTAACTTGAGCAACTGACAAAATAAAATAATCTACATGCATTTCTGAAATAAAAGTAATCTATAATTCTGATTATTACAGTTATTTATTAATTGTAAACCCTACACGTTTTCTTCCAAAATTGCCATTTTGCGGAGGGATTATTAGGGGAAGAGCAACATTTTGAGCCAAAATCGGGGACAGTTGAGAGGTTTGGATATGCCTAATTCTATAAAGCAATTTATTTGCATATACCTCTCAACCTGTTAATGCAGGAAATCTGGACAAGGCCAAATATATTGGGGGAACATGCAAACAGTACTAAAATTACTCTTGAATAAACTGAAACAGTTGATAGAATAACAGGTCTTGCTTTAGCATGCATTTTTCTGAAGGTTATAAAGTCTGAAACTCACTGTCTGTCATTGTTTAGCGACTTAATTCCTAAATGATTTGCCAGAAAACCACAAATTTTATGAGGAACAAACCAAAAATAAGAAGCAAAAATCTATTAATTCTGTGAAAATCTGGACAGTTGAGAGGTATAGTTCAGCCGGGACTGTCTTTGAGTTTGCCACCCTTCCCCCTCACAAAATCATGGTCAAATGGAGCCTCCCCCTGCAGCCATTCCAATGTTCCACTACTTGGCTATTTCACCCCATTTACCATAAACACTAATGTACATACTGCTTTACTTTTATGATGATTTGGACTTCATTTGAAAGTTTTATTTTGCATTTTACAGCACAAACACTAAGACATCTGCTAAACAAAGCAATGCAGTCTCACAATGAAAACAGACTTAGCATTAAAGCTTCTCTGCCCTTGAAACTCACATTCATTGAAACAGCATTGAAACCCACATTCAAAGAAAATACATTTGGCTAGTGGCAGATAAAGATTAACTTTGGGCTATTTTCAAATGATAGGCCCCTTGCACACAAAACATACATGTGTTCTGTGATGCACCTTCCTGATTGTATTAAATTATATTCCTTGTATAATACAGTACAGTTGTTAGAGGGTGTTTTAAATTATTGTTTTGAACATTTTTCCAGTAAACAATGAAACAAAATGCATGCAACAATAATGACAAAACTCCACAATTGAGAACATTTCCATCATAAACGTCTACTCAAACTTCTACAATCCACCAGTATCAGTAAATATGCACAATCTGTAACTAATGAAGAGGTTGCTGCTAGCAAACAACTTTATATTTCATTGTTTCATTTACAAATAAAGTGCCTGTTGCTCTTGAGGAATAAATTGCCTATATTACATTAAAAAAATAAGCTAGTAATATTGCAATAGGGAATGGATGGAAAATAACGGACGGGTTCATAGTTACTAGGTATCTTCACCAAAGAGGACATTCTCAAGATGGCAGCATCCACCTCCTTTACAACACAGTACAATATCAGCAATGCAGCTGCATACTGTGGGAGTAGAACCCACAGCCTTCTGCATCAAAAGCAAGTACACTACCTGTTGTCCTATTAACAATGCAAGCAGACTCTGCATAAGCAGCACTAAACTTCTCTTCCCCTGCAGCTCTCAGCTCCTTGTAAAATCTTCTCGACACTCAGCTGTATATCTTGGCTTTGCAGCACAAGAAATCTGGAAAATGCCAAAATGTATTGGGGAGGGACAAAAGCCAAAAAAACAGGGACATATTTTAAGCATTGCTTGTATAATCTTGGAAAGTTACTAGAGGTATTCTCTAACCACCACTGGCAGGTATCCTGAGTTCTCTCTAGCCACCAGTATAAATCAAATGGGGCATTTTACATGCACACACACACAAACACATACACACACACACACACACACACACACACACACACACACACGCGTGCGCATGCACACACACACACACACACACACACACACACACACACAAACCTCCATACCTGCAATAACATCCACACACACACACCTCTGTACCTGCAATAACATCCACACATACACACCTCCATACCTGCAATAACATTCACACACACACACACACACACACACCTCTGTACCTGCAATAATATCCACACACACACACACACACACACACACACACACACACACACACACACACACACACACACACACCTCGTACCTGGAATAACATCCACACACACAATTCCATACCTGGAATAACATCCACACACACACATCTCCGTACCTCCAATTACATATACACACACACACCTCCATACCTGCAATAACATACACACACACCTCCATACCTGCAATAATATCCACACACCTCTGTACCTGCAATAACATCTACAGCTCTGTACCTGCAATAACATCCATAGCTCCATACCTGTAATAACATCCACAGCTCCGTACCACATAAAGATACAATCCACAGCTTGCTTCTTCATCCTGAGTTTGCGTTCATGCAGGAATGCATACTTCCGGTTTCCCAGCTCTTTGTTCCTTCCTGTGAATTCAAGACTGCTGACTGGCCTATCACTCCTCAACATTGACTACATCTGAGTTGTCACTGTTTCCTGCTTCTTCCCTTGCTGTGCAACTCCAACTGAACTTTTGTACCAGTTTCCTACTGAAGGTTCTAGAGTATCTTCATGTGGCAAGTGATCATATGCTTCTCATTTCACCTGTTTCTCCTTAATTTGGGGACTCATTGCCCCATCATGCTGTGATGTTACCAGAGATGCCTTTCACTGTATTTCTCTTCAGTTATCTTTGGTGCTGCTTTTTGCATTGATTCATTTTGCTTTTTGCTTTGCATAAATATTGCACCATATTAATCTTCTTTTTCTTTCCCATGTCCATATTTATTCTTCAGATGTCTCCTGCTCCTCCTGATTCTCCTTACTTTGGGACTCATTGTTCCATCATGCTGCAATGTTACCAGAGTTGAATTTTCAACACTGAACCCTTCACTTCACAGGTATTCCATAACTTCAGCTTCTATTTGATTAACTTTTAGGTTATTAGTCTTCTAGTCTTCATTGCCTCTTTCTATTGTTATTTTTTTACTGTGAAATTTTCCATATCTGGGTGCCTCTGCCTATATTTCTCTTCAAATATCTTTGGAGCTGCTTTTTTGTATTGATCAGTTTAGTTTGTACCATATCAGATGTTTCTTTCTTTCCCATGTCCATATTTCCTTTTTATACCTATCAAAAATTTCTATGTTTTGTTCTTTATATTTTTGTATTTCCTCAGTCGCTTCTTTTTCCAAATGGCCTAAAGTTTCTTGGTCTAGATAAGGTTTTTCATGGATCTGTTGTATTAATGAACACAAATTTGCATTTGAAACTTTTGAAATTTTTTCTTATGCAAGTATGTTTCTTTCCTCTATTTTTTTTCTTAATCTTTTTCAATATTTTCTATCTGGAAATTCTGGGCTTCTTGCATAATAGTAACAATACATCATTTATTTCTTATCTTCAGGAGTCCATTCTTTCAGCTTTATGGCTCTTTTTTTTTTGGCCTGTCAGTTTTTGTGGTTTCTGTCGACTACTACTTCCTTCCGCAACAGGAGGGTCTTCCTACAGTCATTTTCTTTTCATGTCCTGGCACCAGTGTGTCTACCAGGATTGGACACTTTTTTATCCTGAGACTTATGCACCCGGCTGTCTTTTTTTTATTTTTAACCTACTTGTGTTCATGATATATGCCACATAAAAAGCAGTTTATATATCAGTGTCGCCTTGGTGAGATTTTATAAAAACAGGATCCACGTCTGTGAAAGTACTCATCAAGACCTGAGGATGAATTCAGTTCCTGCAAAACTACTCTCCTTTGCTTGCTGATTTTATCATCTCTCCATTCAGACCCTCAGTAGTCCACTGTATCGTCTTTATGGTATGTTACTTATGGTATGATGCTAATACAGTTTCATGTAATTCATCCATAGCTCCCAATAAAGTACATATAATTTATTTTTTCATAATTAAAAGGAGTGTACACAGTCAACAAAATGGCTGTAATGGCTAGTTGGGGTGGGTCTATCTGTGATGAAAGTACTTTATGCTGGTATCATGATTTTTAAACAGTTTTTAATCTGGCTTTGTAGGACTAATGTGCATGTGTGTGGATTAAGTTGGAATACTTTACCATGGCTTCTTTGTGTTTGCACAAAACAAATTTGAAATAAGTTACTTTGATCATTATTATTATTTTTAATTTATTTTTGACAGATATCGGAAAAGGATGAATTCAGTAATGTAGCTATAATTGCTGGGTGTGGTAAAAATGGCGGACCTTCAGAGTTGATAAAGTTAAAAAGTGGTGTGCATTTGTATTAAACAAATTGGAATATGTTACTGTTGCCATTTTATCACAATCAGACATGCAATGTGCACACAGTTAATAAAGTAGTTATAATTGTTGAGTTCAGATATTGGTAAATTATAATGACAGCAGTTTGAGTCACATTTTATGGATGAGGTGTTCTGAAATGGGTACTTTTGCCACTATTGGTTAATCCATTTTGTTTCACTGTTTACTGGAAAAATGTTCAACACTATAAATTTAAAACACAATGTTACTAATGTTGCTGTTTTAGACAAAATAATCAGTAAGGTTAATCCAAAAAATATGCATTTATGCATGGTCCTAAAATGTGTGATGGATCCCCATTGTTTAAAAACAACCCAGGGCACAAGGTACACTTAATCCACCACTGAGGGTAAGTGTTATAGACTTTCAAGCTCCTCACATAAGGATTAGTACAAGAAAGATGAAACATAAGTCATGTGCTGGAACTCAGAGACACTGCAATAAGGATATTCTAGATAAAACATGCTATTGGATGATTGTATGGATGAACAAAGTGTTATTTTATTGACTATGTACACTTGGGTTAAGAACAATGCTTGCATTAAAGTAGTAATACACGTGTCTGACATACTCCACTATATCCAGGGCTGTCTGTGTAACATGTTTCTGTTACTGTTACAATATCAGTATGTTGGTTATAGGTAAAGAAACAACAATCCCTGTTTTGCTATACTATGGGTATCTGTACCTATTCCCTTCTGTTCTTCTTTTGTACTGTTTCTTTTACCTCATGTAAGTATACGTTAACCTTGCATTTTCCCCTTTAACTTTGATTTCTCCTGAGTATGTTTTATTTATTGATTGATTGATTGAGTGTGTGTGTGATTGATTTATATATGCATTTATTTATGTATTTATTTAATTTATACCAGTGCCAATGGTGCAATAGTAGCACACACGTGTTTGGTGCAGAAGGCCGTGGCTTCTATTCTCACACCAGGCTGATGTACTGCTGACAATGCAGTGCAGCATAAGGGGAATGCTTAACTCCTGAGTGTGCCATCCTTCAGATGAGACATTGAACGGAGGCCCCATATGCCTGAGTTGATGGTAGCTCAGGTGGATGTAAGAGATCCCAATCTACCTATTGAAAAGAGCAGGAGTCCTGAATATAAACAACATTACTTACATATTTACAGGCACATAAATTCACATTTTATTGCTTACTATTTATTTTCCTTATAAAATCCTCATTGTTATTATTCCATAATTGCCCCCCCACTCCTTTTTCCACAACCATAATCTGATTTTTTGTAAATATCCCCCCAAATCCATCTCCCAGTAAATAAAATTTCATTCAGTCTTTCATTCCAAATAACCCACATTACATAAGATAAATTCTTAT
Organism: Protopterus annectens; assembly: GCF_019279795.1. NCBI lineage: Eukaryota > Metazoa > Chordata > Ceratodontiformes > Protopteridae > Protopterus > Protopterus annectens. The sequence goes on along the minus strand of NC_056726.1, from coordinate 624,288,071 downwards.
CAGCCCTTCTTGCATATTCTTTCTTATTATTCTTATAATATGCATACGTAATCATATTAATATCTATACTATTTGTCATTAATATTTTCAAAACATTTTTCTTCACAGAACTTTTTCCATAGTTTCACCACTCTTTTACATAAAAATTGATCTGCTGTCTCTTCCTCCCCACAAAAACATACTCTTTCAACTTTCATTTTGAATGGCATATTCCCTTTTACTGGTAACCTATTTATTACTAGTCTCCGTAGGAAATCCCGACAGTCTGCTATCTTGGCATACCACTTTTTCCTAAGTTTAATGGTTCTAATCATCTCTTCTGGTAAATTTTCCCATGAATTTACATAATAATATTTTTCTTCACATTATTGTACCACATCCGTCTGCCTTTTTCTATATTATCAATTTTTATTTTTCAAGTTAGTATTTTTTCTTGATCATTTTTAATTTATTCAATCACATATTCTTTTCCCTTTTTCTTATTCTCATCATCTCCCAGAATTGTTATACTTAAATTTAAACACTTCCACTATTTAGTTCTTATTATCTTTCTTAGGTTCATAGGTAGGTACTAGAATATCGGCCCAAGGGCCTACGTAAGACTAGCCAATACGGTTCCCTGGCTTACGCCACCCAAGAAAGTTATTTTCCTGTGCCACTGTCGAGCAAAGACACAGAAGTGATCCCCGGGGTGTATTTCCTATTTCCCATCCACTCATCAAGATTTTTCTTGGAGTGCTAATGAAGAACTTTGCTTGACATAGATGGGTAGCTTGTTCCAGAGTATGGGAAGTCTCTGGGACAGGAATCTATCCCTTCAGCATGTCCTGCTTATTGTGGTGACAAGGTTTAGGTCCCTAGAGCGTGTAGCTTGGAGGGACTGGGATTTATTTAGGTGTAGCATGTCCAACAGCTCTGGGTTTGACATAGCTTTATATGTTAGGCAGAGATCACCTCGGAGTAGGCGATATGCTATGGAGTAAAGCTGGAGTTTTTTGAGGCGGTCAGTGTAGGGCATAAGTTTGAGGCCAGTAATCCTCTTTGTGAGGTACTTCTGTGGCCTTTCCAGCTGCTGCAGATGTCTTGTGAGGTACATTCCAAAAGGGGCATTGTACTCTATAATGGGTCTAATGAGTGTCAAGTAGAGGGGAACAGTGACCTCTTTTTTCCTGAATGAGAACCCTTTTATGATGAGGTGTGCCATGTAGAAGGACTTCCTGACTACTGTGGTGATGTGACTATCAAAGGAGAGACTACTGTCCACCTGGGCCCCAAGGTCTCTTATCACGCATTCGGTGTTAAGTAGATTGCTGCCTATGTGCTAGTTCATGGGTACAGAGTTTTTACCAAAGGGGATGACACTGCACTTTTTGGCATTGAGCTTGAGGCCATGGCTCTGACCCCAGGCATCTATCTCAGCGAGGCCCTTCTGTAGGATGTCCACATCATTTGGGGACTTTACTATGGCTCCTAGTTTGCAGTCATCTGCGAACTTTGTTAGCCTGTACTTCAGAGAAGTAGATACCAAACAGGAGAGGTCCCAAGACGGAACCCTGTGGTACTCCACTTGTCACTGCTTTGAGGTCAGATTTGGGGTCTGCAAATTTTACAGTGTGGGTTCTGTCAGTGAGACAGTTTGCAGCCCATTTTGTGATGTAGGGATTTATACCTAGTTTAGTGAGTTTAGCTATAATTCCAGAATGGGGGATGGTGTCAAAAGCCTTGGCGAGGTCAAGATAGGCTGTGTGAACCACCTTACCCTCATCTACGGCTTTGATGACTGCCTCAAAGAAGTCGATCAGGTTCAGAAGGCATGATCTGCCTTTCACAAACCCGAACTGGGTGGGATCCAGAATTTGGAGGTTACCAATGTCTTTGTTTATGAGTTCCATGATGATACGTTCCATGGCCTTGCAGACCAGGCTCGTCAGGCTAATAGGTCGATAGTTCCTGGGATCAGTGGTGGCTCCCCCTTTGTGGAGTGGGATAACTGTTGCTGTGGGCCATTTACAATTTAATACACTATGAGTTAAAGAAGCAGAATAAACAGCTGGATTTAGTGACCCCTATTCCCCTTCATCTTCATTCATATACATTACACCTCTTTTCACTGGTTTTAATCTTAAACCCATTAAGAAAGAAAACACCAACTGCACAATTTCATTTTCATATTTTACTGGGATCATATAAAATGCCATTTTCCCCATTAATTCTGAATTCAGCAGGTGAACCTTTTTTTCCTGAATGCTAATCTATGTACCCTCCAGTAAAGACATGTTTCTTGTATTTCTTTTATCAGCCCTTCCTATTGCATTTTAACTAGAACTTTTTTCCAAATTTTATTCCTAGCAAAGACATTTCATTCACTGAAATACACGCACACACACATACACAGTTTTCACCAAATCACCCAAACTTGTATGTTTACCTTTATTCAAGGTCATTCCTATTTCCTTTCAACAAACATCCACTCAGACAAATCAACACTTCTGTCATCCATAGTTTATACTTAGAATCTATAAATATATCATCTGCATTTCTCAAATCTACAGGTATCACCACCTCCTTTTGCATCTCATATTTATCATCTTTTGTTTTATAAGCTACTTCACTCACTATTTCATTCATCACCAATGCAAATAATATTCCACTCATGGGAAATCATTTTCTTATAGCACAGTTCATGCATATTGCTTTACTCAGCCACTCATTCACTAACAATCTCACTCTACTGTTCTGATATGCCAACATATACACTCTCCTAATTCTATTACCTATTTCATACTTCTCCATAACATCCCACAAAGCATCATGTCGTAGAGTATCCAATGCCTTGCTAATGTCACCTACAATAAGTATCACATCCTCCATTTTACTTATAACATCATCCACAAGTTTTCTCACAATCAGTAACAATTATTGACATCCCTTGCCTTTTAGGATCATAGAATCATAGGAAGTTACTAGGCTATTGGCCCTAAGGCCCTTATAAGCCTAGCCAAGAGTTTAGCTCATGCATAGACAAATCAGCACCCGATGCCCCTGTCCAGCAGGGACACGGGTGGAATCCCAGGAATGTATTTTTTATTTCCCATCCAGTTACCCAGATTGTGCTTAAAAAGGGGTAAAGAGGTCCTCTGCTTGACGTGGAGAGGGAGTCTATTCCATAGATGGGGGGTCTCTGAGACAAAAATCTGTCCCGCCAGCAAGTCCTATTGATGTCACAGACAAGGTTGAGGCCACGTGTGTGGGTTATTCACGTGGAGCTTGACTTGCAGATATGCAGCGGTCCCATCAAGGCGGGGTCTGAGATCACCTTGTATGCCAGACAGAGGTCACCTCTGAGGAGTCTGTATGAAACAGAGTAGAGGGACAGGGCTTTTAGCCTACCTGTGTATGGTAGATTTTTGAGGCCCTGGATTCTCCTGGTGAGGAACCTCTGTGGTCTCTCCAGCTGCTGCATGTGCTTTGCGAGGTACATCCCAAATGGGGCATTGTACTCAATAATGAGCCATATAAGGAAAGAATACAGGGATGTTATGACCTCCTTATCTCTGGATGAGATACCCTTACTTATGAGGTGGGCTTTCCGTACAATGGAAGCAAAATAGTGGTCAAAAGTCAGGCTGCTATCAATCTGGGTGCCGAAATCTCTCATGATTGACTGCATGCTTAGAACATTGTTATTAATGTGATAATTTGTGTGGACATCTCTTTCCCCAAAGGGAATGATGATGCATTTTTTTGTATTCAGCTTGAGGCCATGTTTCTGGCACCAGTCATTTCTTTTGGTGAGACCCTCTTGGAGGATGTCCATATCACTAGGGGAATTTATGCCAGCTCCCAAGTTTCAGTCGTCTGCAGACTTGGTCAGCCATAACCCACTGGTTTTGGCCTGTACCTCAGAAAAGTATATCCCAAATAACAGAGGCCCCAAGACCGAACACTGGGGTATGCCATTCAATATGGGTCTACAGCTTGAGGTAGCTTCCTCTATTTTGACTTGGTGGGTTCTATGAGTGAGCCATTTGGCTACCCATCTGGTAACATATGGCTTGATCCCTAGTTGAGAAAGTTTATCTATTATGCCTGAGTGGGGAATAGTGTCGAAGGCTTTGGCTAGGTCAAGGTAGGTGGTGTGCACTGTCTTCCCCTCATCCATAGCTTTGGTGACTGTCTCAAAAAGTCGACCAAATTTAACAGACATGATCTCCCCTTGATGAAGCCAAACTGTGTAGGATTGAGTGTTTGGAGGTTGCCAATGTCCTTGTTAATGAGGTCCATGATAATCCATTCCATGGCCTTGCAGATCAGGCTAGCTAGGATGATGCATCTATAATTTCCCGGATCAGTGGATGCTCCACCTTTGTGTAAAGGGATGACAGTGGCTGTCCTCCACTCAGCTGGGACAAAACTAGTACTCGGGCCTTGGGTGACTAGGGCGTCTAATGGTGCTGCAAGTTTCTGCCTGAGTTCATTTAGGATGCAGCCTGGGATGTTATCAGGTCCCATTGAGGCTGTATTTTTTTGCCTTTGAGAGAGCAGTGATGACCTGATCCCTAGATTTTAGGGAAAGGGGGTCAGGTATTGGGAATGTCCTGATTTACTGATGGGGGACAGAAGGGTGAAATTTTCACTGAATTTGTTAGCCAGCAAGTTTGCTATATCTACAGCATTTGTACATGTGGTGTCCTTGACCACCAGTTCTGAACAAATCTTGTTGCTACCATTGAAATTATGGACATATGTGAAGAAGGCTTTATGATAGTCTCTAGTAGATGTGGCCAATTTGGACTCGAAGTTTTCTTTGGATGATTTCACTAGTGCTCATATTTGCTTGTTTAGGCTAAGGAGAGATTTCTTCCAATTGGGCACCTGCTCCTTTTTAGTCCTGGACAACAATTTTTTTCTTTTGTTATAGAGTTTATTTATTGCAGATGTCCACCAGACAGGTATACTCTTCCTTACAGAAGATGATTTAGTCCTGTCAGGTATTCCTGATTCCATGCATCTATAATAATGTTTGTATAGTAATTTTGTATAGTTTTTGGATACTGGTGCCGGTTCTTAGAGAGGGTGAGGGGTCTGTTAAGCTGTTTATACCATCCCTCAGGAGGCTGTAATCAGCTTTGGAGAAGTTTTTTTGATTGACCCTAGTTAGAGGGGGGTTGGTGAAGATGGTGACTTTGAACATGACCTCTTTATGGTCGTATCTTACAAGGGAGGATGATACTGCAGGGATGCTGCAGTGGTTACTCATGTTGGTTAATACCAAGTCCAAGATATTATCACCTCTTGTGGGGATATCCACTAGCTGTTCCAAAGCATTTGCATTGACAAAATCAAGGAATCTCTGGGTGTTTGTGTTCTGGCAAGAGTAGTTCTTCCAGTCTGTGTTTGGATAGTTAAAGTCACCCAGGATCAGGGTAAAGGGTTGAATCTTGATAGATTCAAAGAGGTCTAGGTAGTTAGTTTGGGCATCTTGGGTCAGATTTGGGGGCCGGTAGCTAGCTATGATTTGTATAGAGGTCTTGTCAATAGTTAACTGCACCTGGAGTATCTCCTGTGTGTCATACTGTTTGACCAGCCTGGAGGTGTGTATGTCTTTAATATATATTGAAACTTCACCTCCTTTGGCTTTACAACCCACAGTTTGGGGTCTGAATATATGATAGGATGAGTAACCAGGTAAGGCTGGGGTGCTCTCCACAGATTTGAACCAGGTTTTTGTGACTGCACAGATGTCAGCATTTTTCAGGGTTAGGAATGCTTGCAAGGAGTGCAGTTTCATGTTTAGACTCCTAGCATTTAGCAGCATGACCTTTAATTTGTGTTTTGTTGAAATGTTTATGTTGATAGTTTTAACCTCATCACTTTTCCTAAAAAAGGCACTATAGGGGAAGCAAGAGCCTTTGCCAGAATCCTGAAGCCCAGGTGAGACAGATGCAGGCCATCTCTGGCAAAGCATCGTGGTCTATCAGTCATATCTTCCCAGGCTGTCAGGAACTGGATCCCCCTAGAATGACACCAGAAACTAATCCAATTGTTAAAGTCAATAATTTTCTGTTTGTATTCAGGCATCATTCTGGGTGATGGTAGAATGCTACTTAAGGCTAGGGACATAGCTGCCTGGGACACATTTTCAGTGGGTTCAATCATGTCTCTCTTCGTATAGTCCAGGGAGGTACGTCTCAAGTCATTCACACCAACATGGACTATGACAGAGTCATAACAGTACCTGTTGTTGAGAGACTTGAGTGCGTGTGTGATATAGTGGATTCTGGCCCCTGACAGACAACTAACCGTGACTTTCTCCTTATCCAGCCTGGTGAGAGGCACATCTGTGTGTCTCACAATGGAGTCATCTATGACTACTATGTTGAGTTTATGGTTAAGCCTTAGTGGTTGTGAGACACAGGTGTGTGAACTATGCATGGAATGTGGTGTGTAGGGTTGTGAAGATCGTGTGTTTTTTTTGCCTCAAAGGTTTTTGCCTTGGAGGTCTCCTTTGTTTGGGTATGTTTTTGTTGAGGACCTCCACATATGTGGGTGGGTGTTGTGTAGGTGTGGGTGGTGTTTGAGGTATAGTGATTGTGTTTACAACCTTCTCAGTGCCAGATATACTGGCTTGTGAGGGAGAGAGCTTGGACTCTAGGTTCCTTATGTAATTGCATCTCTCACAAATTGTGTTCCTAGGTGGTAGTAGTAGGTGGTTGTCTGTGTACATAAGGCAGTTGCTACACTGTTTCAGGATGCCTATATCAACCACACTGGCAGAAGAAACTGCAGGAAATTGTCCATCCATATTTTTCAGAATCTGAGAGAGAAGGCCAGGGAAAGCTAAGGGGTTAGCCTAAAGCCCAAGTGCTTAAACCAAAACTGAGAGGCTTAGAATAACACTTACAATTTAAACAGGCTATAAGCAAGCAGTAACAAGTGCAACAGAAAAGATGCAATTGAACACATTAGAGAACAAGCCACAGCAAGTAGCGGAAAAAGCACGATGAAGTAATGGAGCAGGAGAAGGAAACACAAATACAGTAAAAGAAGCTGAATATTTTTTTTTTTTTAGTAAAGTGGAATGGGAGAAAGGAGCGACAGAAGAAAATTCAAGGTTAAGGAATTAAGGGGTTTTACCTTCCCAAATTATCTCTGTATTAGGTAGAATGAGCTAATGAGATGGGACTGGGAGGAGTGTCCTTTATGAAATTTACAGTAGGGGTGGGCAACAGCGAAAGCCACAAACTATACAAAAATTCAACCACAGATCAGCAATTATATAAATGGAGACAGAAAAGTGAATAATTCAGTCAAACAAATATATAAAAACAGTGCAGTAAACTAGTGCAGAACTGTTACACAAATTAATAAAAAAACAATGCAGTACTGATAAGCAAATAAATACAAGTGCAGTGTTAATAAGAAACACTGAACAATTAGATAAAGTGTGAAAAATATACTTATGTAGCTCTGTAATTCAGATTAAGAAGTACTCTCTGTCATGCACAAATGGCGCTCAGCAAGATTATACCATATATACTTTCTTCCATAATATCCCTCACCCTTCTTTCTATTTTCTATATTATTCAAAGAAAAAATGCAATAACCCATGTTATTTAGCGTGATGGGTCTCCAATTTATATTTCATTCTTTTCATCTTTCTTCCATATAAATTTTAAAATCCCACTACATAACTCTTAATACACTAAACATTCCTTCAACCATAAAATGCCATCTTTGTCATTCCATTCATGTACATGGACCTTATACTGAATCAACATTTTCTTTCTTAAGTACTTCATCCAATTCACTAATAATAACTTTTTTCAAATTCTTCCTTAGCTCATTATGCAAATTTCTTTACTTTCCATTCTCTTTTATTTTCCATTCTTACACACTTATACATATTTTGCACATGCTATACCACAATATTCATAATTTGTTCTTGTGTTCTTTTTATCACTTCATTTGCATTTTTAATTTCTCTAATACTAATGTCTTCCTTTACTGTTTTACCCAAATATGTAGATAACTCTTCCCTTGTAAATATTAAATCTGACTAAACAGTAATGCCATATTTTTTCTCAATTTATTTTATGTAGTTCTTTTTCTGTATTAATACTGTGTTGTGTTATTCTCTACATTTCTCTTCATGTTCCCACACTTCACTTTCTCTTCCTTTTTTATATCGTTCTACCACAGGGGGAAATGCTTTTTATACTTTTAAATTCAATCCTCCAGTCAGATCAGTTTTTATAGAAGTCCTTCATGATTATATGATCCTTCCATAACATAATAACATAATACTTCATCCTCTGCAATTTCACCCCATAATTTCTCATCTATCCTTTTTATTCCCTTTCCTAATTTAATATACACCCTTTCTTCCATCATCTCCATCCATATTGCTAAGTGGGCTGAAAAAATAGTTATAGGTGTATAACCATATACTACCAACATGCCTTATGACAATACAAAATAATCAATTTCAGATCCAAGTGCCCCCTCCTAAAAGTACATTGACTTTTGTTCCACACAGTTAATTTACCACATTTTATTACTTTCTATGTTGTTACACCTTTCCCTTTCTTTTCACATTTTCTCCTTAAATCACAATTAAAGTCATTGTAATTATAATTTTCATATTAACCATCACATAGTCTAATATTTGATTAAACAAATTATCTCTTTCCTTGCTAGTTATATATGTATACAATGCTATATATTTCTATAAACATGTCCTCTCCACCTCACATCCACAACAGATAACCTTCCCATTCTTATCAACACTACACCTAGTATTTGTCATTGTTTTTTATACAACATAGCCACTCCAGAATAACTTTAACTTCCTACATTCCATATTATATTTCCACCCCACAACTTTCCTGTTGGCAGTCTTTCTTCACTTGTCAGGAATCTTACATCCTCTAACATAATAAAATCCACATCACATTTAACACACCATTTCAGCATCCCTATCCTTATTACAGTGTTAATAATAATGTTAATATTTTCTGAAAGCACTGTGAAATTGTTGTTTTTCCTACTTTTTAACTTTAGGTGAAATATTTTTAAATTTTCATTTTCTTATTTTACTGTTTCCCCTTGTGAATATTTTTCCTAAATTTGTTTACAAACAATCATTGATCCTCAGTATCATATTTTTTCACTGGCTAGACATACAAAAGCTTCTTAATATCAATCCCTTATGTTGACATCCCTTCATACATACAAACTATCTTCTTTACCTAAAATCACCCTCTCTCTCAGCCTATTGCTGTCCTTCCTCGTGTATGTTTTTTCCCCTTACTCTCCTTTTTTATTATTTACAGTTTGCTCTTGACAATTCATCCAAAAGTTTCCCTTTTTTACACAACCTGTATAGAGCTGCACACCTTCTCACTGTATACCCTCTCTTCCCACACCAGTTACACTGGATCTTGGCGCAATCACTAATTAAATGAGAAAACTCCCCACAAAAAAAACATGATTTAGGCTGTCCAGCATATCTTAATGCCACTTTTGACCAGCCACAAAAATAACACTTGACAAATATTTCACAATGTCTTTTTTTCTTTCACATTGTAAAACACCTAACAAACCCCACAATCTATTCATTGAGACTTTCTCATCTCTGAGTTTCACAATATCAGCAACTTCATATAAACTCTGCATTCATTTTTAAAATCTTCTTCCAGTTCAACCGTTCATTTTTTTCACATTTAAGTTACTACCAGAAAACAATTGTTCAGTAGATAAATGTCCTTCTTTTTGTTACATGATTCCAGAAATTTAATCATCAATCCCCCAATTTAAAATGCTTAGTGACAGAAAGTCTCTGTTCCTAAATATATAAAAAAAAATCTTTAGCTTTAAAAAGTAGAACAGTTACAAAATTGCACAACACATAATATCTGTCTATTACAGTATGATTTTTTTGTTTTTATTTCCAAATTTGGCCTTCTCTTCTTTAAAAATAAGAAGTTTTACTTAGAGTTTGTTGCTTCTGTTCTTTTTTTTTTGTCTGCTGTCTCTGGTGCATTCATTTTAACTACTGAATTCTCTGCTGCCACAAAACCAGACTCATTCTCACTTTGTTGCTGTTTTGCTCTTTTACTTTCTGTCACTGCTGCATAAGTTTTAACTGCTGCATTCTCTGCTGCCACAACACATGGCTCCTTTTCTCTACACTGCCCTCCTCAGCATTTCCAAAAATGTTATCAGCCATCTCACTCCATGAAAAAGCAGAGCTGTCATGTGGATCTTTCTACTTGCTTATTTTCAGCAGAACATCATCTGTAAGCCCTCCTGACACCAGCTCTGTTATTTGCACCACTCCAGTGGACTCACTTAATTCATTAACCATTGAATCCTTATCTACATTCTTATAATCCATATCACACAGATGTTTCTCCATGTTCTCCTTTTCTACCTCCAAACTCTCCATTTAATTTGTCTCCATGTTGCTGCTTCCCGTAGGCATCTTCCTTGCTGTAAGAACACTCCAGTACCATCTAGCAGCTCCAAAGACTAGGGACGACTTTATTAAAATCAATAAAAATGCTATCTTATTTCTTTCTGGTCATATAAATTTAACATCCAATACACAGATTTACCTTCTGTTATTATTTTACATCTCTTCTTCCTTTATTTTAATTTTTTAACCCCACCTCTTTATTCCACAACCACATTCTTATTTTTTTTTCATAATTTCCCTCATATCCCATTTTCTAATTAAATAACACATCCTTAAATACCACATCCATTTGCCATATTTGATAAATGATTGTCATGCACATGTTATCTTTTCTACCTACAAGTTTATAGTCTAATCTCAAAACTACCCATAAATTGCATGTTCCATATTTATTTCCTAATCCTTCAAAATCTGTGTTCTTATCATTTCTCAAACATTTTAACTCTTTCACACTCAAAAAGCACATGTTGCTTAGTTTCTGTTTGATCAAACTTAATACACTTTTTTCCCCTACAATAAATATTTTTACTGGTAACTTTCCTAACATCACTCTCCACATAAATTCCTTTCCTTTTACCCATTTAAAATGTTCATTTCTCTCTTTTGTAGTTTTTTTTAATTTAAACCTTCCTGTGGATCAAAATAAAAGAATTCTAACATAACTTAATCATACCACTTGATTCTTTATTCCCATTCCTTAACTTCTCTATTTTCCATGTCTCTTCTTTTCTTCTGTTTTAGGCCTTCTAAAAACTTTCATACTTTTTATTTAATAAAGTTTACTACCATATTGTCATTCTTTATATTTCTTAAACTCAATATACATTGTCACGACAATGACATCATATGCACTATTGTATTTTTTAAGTCCTCCCTTTTCCTCATTATTATAAATAATTCTTCTTTTTATTGGATTCAGTCTTTATTTCCACAATATATAAAATGTTATTTTTATTAATTATTTATCTATTTTGGTTAGAAAAACCATTACAGAACCCAAATACCTCCTTTGTCCTAATGCTACAGAATTTATTACATATTTTTCTTTTAAATGCTCAATACAAAACTTTTCCAAAAATTACTCAAATTCTTTATTTCCTCTAATACCCTTCAACATTGTTCTTATATCTGTTTATAACTCCCAAATCTAATTTCTAAAATTTAAATTTCTGAGTTATTAAATTCAGTTTCCATGACATTTTTCTCCTAATCCTTTACTCTTTCTTTTATTTATCTTTAATCCTAAATAACATAACCATTTTTTTAACTTTATAAATATTTCTACTATGCAACATCATCTCAAGAATTCAAAACTAAAGCTATTGCAATTTCTGCACAATACCTATATATGGCACAGTCCATGCCATTTCTTACTTCTAGAATTGCATTCATAACCAAAGCAAATAATATACTACTTATCATACATTAACCATTACTCCAGTACAATTATTTTCATAGGGTCATAGGTTTATAGTTATACTAAGCTAATAACCACCAAGGCCTTTATAAGTCTAACCGTGTAATCAAACCCATCTGTGTCCCTGTGTATCATGGGCATTTATTAGGAGGGGAGATGTTAATTAGGAAGTTTCTAGAGGTTATTTGTGAGGCATGTTAGTCTGGGTATTACTGTCTGTCTCTGTCTATCAGAGACATGGGATCCATACCAGGGGTGAATTTCCAATTTCCCATCTATTGGTCAAGGTTATGCTTAAATAGGGTTAGGGATGGACTCTGCTTCACATGGATGGGGAGACTGTTCCACAGCATCAGGATCCTCTGAAACATATGTCTGTCTCACCAACATGTCTTATTTATGTTACAAGTAAAATTTAAATCCTTGGATCTACTTGTTCTAATACCGTTCATGTTGTGGATGTGCAAAAGGTCCATCAGAGCTGGATCTAAGGTTGCCTTGTAAGCCAGACATAGATCACCTCTCAGTAACATGTAGGAGACAGAGTATAGGGATAGGGCATTAAGGTGATCAGAAAAGGACAATATGTTTATACCCTGGATTGTCCTGGTAAGGAAACTTTGAATGTCCTGGTAAGGAAACTTTGTGGGTGTTCAAACTGTTGCATATGTTTGGTCAAGTACATGCTGAAGGCGGCATTATACTCAAGGATGAGTATGATAATTGCCAAATAAAATAACACTATGACTTCCTTGGGCCTGGATGCCATGCCCTTATTAATAAGATGGCAAACGAAGAATGATTTTCTTACTACCTTGACCACATGTTGGTCAAAGGCCAGGTTACTGTCTACGTATCTTCTCATATCCCTGACCATTGGATCAACCTTATGAGTGTCTTATCAACAGAGTAATTAGCCTGGGTGACAGTTTTCTCAAAATGCAAATGCATTTCTTTGAATTGAGTTTTAGTCCGTGACTTTAGCACCAGTCATTTGTCTGTCTTATATCCTTTTGTAAGATGCATCAGAGGGAATCTATGAGAGCTCCCAATTTGCAGTCATCTGCAAAAGTGGGCAGCCAAAGGCCCTTCATGTTAGCCTTTACCTCTGAGAAGTAGATGCAAAATAGAAGCGTCCCAGCATGGAGTCCTGGGGTATTCTGCTGGTGACCGGTCTCTTAGTGGAGGTAGTATCGCCAATCCTGACTTCCTGGATCCTGTCTGTGAGCCAGCTGGTAATCCAGCAAATTAACAAGGGGTTTATGCCCAGTTCATTGAGTTTGTTATCTATACCCAAGTGGGGTATTGTATCAAATGCCTTAGCCAGGTCCACGTAAAAGGTATGCACCATTTTCTCCTTATCCAATGCATTGATGACTTTCTCAAAGAAGTCCACCATGTTTGGTGGGCATGATCTTCCCTTGGCAAAGCCAAACTGGGTTAGGTCCAGTGTCTCAAAGTTGCCTTTGTCTTTGTTGATCATTTCCATGATAATTTGTTCCATGGCTTTGCATATTAGATTACTCAGACAAATAGGTCTGTAGTTTCCAAGGTCAGTTGATGTTCCACCCTTGTGAAGTGGTATACCCACTGTAGTCCACCTTGCAGTACAAAGCCTGTTTTGAGGACATAGTAGAAAAGCAACTCAAGTGGTCCTGATAGGTCATGTTTCAAGCTATTTAGGAGGCATCCTGGGTTATTGTTAGGGCCCATTGAGGCTGTACTTTTGGTCTTAGTGAGTGCCACCAGGATCTGCTCCTTGTAATAGTTGGAGGGTTATGACCATAGGTATTTCATGGAGGGAGGCAGGGGGTAGTGGAGGGTGAAGTTTGATCTGAATGTGTTAGCCAGTAAATTCACTATGTCGCTCTGCTCAGTGAAGGTGGCAGCACTGACTACCAATTCAGCACACTGATGTGTCCTGCCTAAAAGATTTCAGACATAGCTGTAGAAGGCCTTGTGGTTGTCTTTAGTCTTCTAGGCTATATTAACCATGTAATTAGCCTTGTTGGACTTAATTAGTCTTCTTAGTTTCCTGTTTAGTTTAATTAGAGGGCTCCTATCATTGTAGGAGTTGCTCTTCCTGTTTTTTTGCCATGACTTTTTTCCTTTTGTTATGCATATGAAGGTTAGGATTCCACCAGTGTAGTTTGTTTTTAGATTTTGTTTTGGGCTTACTTCTAATAGGTTCAACAGCCTCTATCCAGCCATTTACATGGTTGTATAGGGATCGGTGAACAATTCCACATAGGTTGTTGTGAACTCAGTGTTGGAAGGGGGGCACTGAATTTTGATAAACTATCACTTAATAGGGTGTAGTTTGCTTTGTAATAGTTCCTAACGGTTCCATTGTTTGCTGAGGTTACTGACTTGATTTTTATTTCAAAGGAGACATCCCTATCTGTGCAGCTGATGGTCTAAATGTGTGAAAGGCACTGAAGCCTTGCACTGCTGGTACACTTTCTGTGGATTTAAACCATGTTTTGGTAATGGCACAGATGTCTGTGTTCTCCAGATTGAGGAGTAGGGTGTGGAGTTTCCTGTTTAGGCTCCTTGTATTGAATGAACAGTAAAATCTTTAGGTTTCTTTGGGTTTTATTTGCTATGCTGGCAGGTTTGTCAATTTGGTGCTGCACAAAAAAGCTGCAAGGTCTGAATAAACTTTTAGCCAATATTTGGAAGCCTAGAGGAGACAGGTGCAGACCATCCTTTGAAAAGCAACGTGGTCTGTTAACCATACTGAGTAACAGGTTTTGGTTCTAAGGGAAGTTTTCTAGATAAAATGTACTTTCTGGGTATTTGTGTCTTTACAGGCCACGGCTAACCTTTTGATGTAATAACACCAAGAAAACTTGCTTGTGAGTGTAATGCTATAACAAAACTTAAACTACCTTGAAAATGCAATTTCACATATTAGGGACCTTTAGAATGATTTAAAGGCAAAATCAACAAATAAAGCAAGCGTAAAGCAGTAGCACTCTAAACAGTTAACTGCAGTGCAAAACAATAAAACAAGTCTCTTATCTGCAAAGGATGGCGCTGAATCAACACAGGACCCCCTCAGAGTGTGGATAGAGTGGCAAGTAGATGGGGAGCTCTGGGAAAATAAGCAAGAGACAATTTGTGATGAGGGAAGTTTATTCAAGTGCAATACTGGTTTGCTGGGTGGGTATGTATTATTATGGATCTATGGAAAATAATGCTTGGGAAACTGCCTAAATGGGTTACACAACAGACAATAGCAATGAGGGGGGGGGGGGGGACTTTGAAAGTCAGATTACCATAACAACCAGAGACACTGGAGCCCATGTCATATGGTTAGAATTTTAGAAACGTTTAGCTCAGTACCCCAGTGGGAGGAGGGGGGCAGACTCAAAGAACAGGGGAAAAACACTGGAAAGGTAAACAGGAAGGCACTGCAATGCAATTTTAAGCAGGTATCTTTTACACCTATAAAAAGAGCTGAAGCACAAACCCTGGAGCAGAATTCTCAATATTGACACTACTGTAAACTTGCCACAGACTAAGGCACCAGATCATGCAGAAAGTTACCAGTAATTCTGTGATAAATGACTAAATGATGCCCAAATCTGGCAGCAAATTGCAGTCCTGCTACAGCTGTGAAAGAAGATGCACGACTGCCCAGAGTGGGTTCAAAATACAAAAAAGCTACCTTTTACATGTAATTCTACTTATGGAAGTATAAGTGCAGTATAATGTGTAAACAATGCTAAAATCTTGCAGTAATACACAGTCTTCCCACAAATGAACTAAACTAAAAAAATGCAAACAGATAAATGGGCAAAAAGCAGAGAAGTACAAAAAGTTATCACCACATAGGTCACTATAAGTGCAACTTAAAATATTTAAGCAGAATTTAAATAAAAAGCTTTTTTATTCCCTTTTGATGAAAAGCTTGTATTTCCATCCTGCAAAGAAGTGCAAAAAAGTATTACTACACAGGTCACTGTAAGAGCAACTTAAAATATTTAAGTAGCATTTAAATAACCTTTTTTTCTTCCCTTTTGATGAAAAGCTTGTATTTCACACCTCTCAGAATCTTGAACTTATATCTACTTCTAAATGATTTAATATTTTTGTCTGTTTTATATTCTTCCATAATCTCCAACATTTCTTTTTTTTTTCTTTCTGTATTATCATGTGCCCTCTCTGCATCATATCCTATCGTTCTTACATCTTTTTTTCTTTTGTAATATTATACACCAGGTTTATGTCAGATTATTGAGATTCAGACTCGAAATTCATGTGGTCGGGACCATATGTCTGAGTTTCTGAAAACTTGAATGTAAAAAAATCAATGTTTTTTGCAGGATGGCAAGCTCCTCTGCACCCCCACATCCCCTGCAAATTATATATACCAACTCTGAGACCGCACTACAGTGGGGAAATTCTAATCTGCACATTGGGCTATGTTTGCTGGGAGAGAGGCTGTATGCATTTTATTCGTAAATTTATTAAAGATTAACGGTCCTAATAGTGAACCTTGTGGCACATTTAATGTTGTTTCCCAAAGAGTTTTCGGCTCATCTACCCAGAGTACACACTTGCGTGCAATGGCTAAGGTAACTTTTAAATCAAATGACAGTATTGTTTCTAAGGCCCCATTCCTTGAGGCTTTATAATAATATGTTACGTGAGACTGTATTAAATCTTTTGGGTAGGTCTCATGAAATAGGGATGAAACCATTTCACCAGTATTTTATCTTTCATAAACGTAATGCTGTTTTTGTGCTACTGCCTGCTCTAAATCCATGCTGTGCTGTGACAGGTAATTTGTTCTCTGTTTAAAGAGCTGATCAACTCTAGATGAACAGATTTTTCAAATATTTTAGATACATGGGAAAAGATAGCTATATGCCTGCAGTTTGCCAGCTCAAGAAAATTGTAATGAATAACACAGGATTGTCTACAGAGTTTTGGGACTATAGATTCTTGCACTGTGTGATTTTAAGTATGGATACTGGGTATGCAATGGCATCTGCAGCTATTATGTTGCCTGCTGCAAAAGAGGTGGGTCTGAGTTTTTAAATACGTTTTTTTTAATTGTTGTGGTAGGTGGTGTAAAAAGTCAGAAGGTAGTTCTGATACAGTCTGTATCACTTATTTTATTTTAATTGTGTTTACTGTGTTGGGTGCAGTGACTGTATTAAAACACTTAGCATCATCCATGTACAATGAATAATATGTATATGCTATATTATAGTTTGCCTCACCTCTGAAAGGGCAGGGCTGAGAGTTTTTTATCAGACTGAATTAGTTTATTGTTTGTTGACTAAAACTGTTTTCGAACTTTACTCTGGTTTTCCTATAGAGTATTATAGTTGTTTTGCTTTACAAGTGCTGATACTGTTGCTGTTTGTTTTGCTTAGCCTTCAGAATGGTATTCAAAATAGTTTACTGTTGCTGCTGCTGACTGTTATTTTTCAGGCGTTATCTTTGTTATGCATCAGCTGATCTATATCTATATATATCTATATATCTATAGCTATGACTAAATCTATAGCTATATCTCGAAATGTATATACATATATAGGTTCCATCCTAATGGTTCAATATGTGTTTAGTCGACTGTGTATGATCAACTAAACGTCTGGTCGACAGGAGTCTGAGATAAAACAATTCCTGAGGTTGGAGAATATGTCCTCATCCTGTGTTTATACAATCTTGGATTTAGTATATATAATTTAGAGGGGCATGTTGGAGGTGCAGGGGGCTTGCCTTCCTGCATAAATTGATGTTTGTTTGTTTTGTTTTTTTTTTTTATTTTTGCATGTGTCAAGGCTATTTCTTGGCACATGCATACTTGCTTGTCAACATCCATGATTTCAACTTAAAGATGTTCATGTTTAGTTTGTTGATGACGGGTGTATTTTGTGTTTCCTGCTACACCGATAGATAGACATAGATAGATAGATAGATAGATAGATAGATAGATAGATAGATAGATAGATAAATAGATAGATAGATAGATACTGCATTTTGATTTTGTTAGAAATCTGGGACAGAATCAGCTGGCAGCAGGTTGACCATAGCCGGGGATACTTCATAACTATAAGCTCACTTTCTTAAGAAGACGAATTTATAAGAGAACTGGAGAATAATATAATTTCTTCTTCCTAATGGGTTCTGGGTGTTCAGAGAATCAGTTGAAATATTATTGGACTAAGTTTAGAAATGGAAATGTAAGGGAAAGTCTACTCAGAGGGAGACAATAGTAATTCAACTATTCCTTTGTAAGGCAATGTTAGTGGTATATTTAGATCTTACAGTAAAGCTATTTCATCACAGAACTGTTTTTGGAGGCTTATATCTTTTTATATACTTTGCCTTCTTTATTAGTTTCTGGTACTGTTCTCTAATAGAACACAACAGAACAGTAATAATTATAAGCTGAAATATTGTTTTGGGATTTGTATGAAGCCTGAACTTGTTTGCTCATAACAATGGCTTTGATAATTTCAGTTATTATTAAAGGAAGTGTAAGGGGCACTCACCCTCCATTTTTTTATGAAGATAATATTTGTATTTCAGAAATATAACAATATTAAGTGAACAAATTAAGTCTTCACTGTGCATATTCTCAGGCAGCACTGGTATCCAGTTTAGACAGACAAACTCAGAAATAAGATGTGTAATTTTGTTAGATTTGAGGGGAATGTGATTTGAAGATTGCACCAGGAGAGTGTAGGAGACAAATACCAAACAGTGGTCACTTAAGGAAGACTCAAGAGTATTTTAGGACATCATCTCAGGGATATTAGTTAGTATCCCATCTGACACTGTTTTTTTTTTTTTTTTTTTTGTTTTTATCAGAGATTGTCTTGGGTCTTAAAGGATGCTGAATGAATGAGCATCAACTGCAAAGCAACATTATAAATGGGACACTTTTAGATTGGTTCAAAATGGATGGCATATTTCTCAACTGTCTCTCATATTCTAACTAGAAATTTGTTGTGACTTCTTAAAATCAGTGATGCCTTGAGGAAGAGTTGGTAAATTGCAATTAATAAATAATGGCATTCATTATAGTTACAATTTTTTGTTTTTTACCTCAGTAAATGCATCTTAATTAGTATAGCCTTATTTTTTCAGCTTTCTAAATAAGTGATAATATTTAAAAGTGTATTTTATTTATTTATTTGTTTGTTTATTTATTTCCAAGTGAATGGAGAACAGCTACAGTCATTCACCTTCATAAGGGAAGACCTTCTAGAGACCCATGTAATTACAGACCCATAAGTTTGACCAAACTCATATGCAAATCTGTGGAAAGACTTATTGTGGAACTAATCGATACAGACATAGGGAACCTTCAAACACTGGACCCATCTCAGTTTGGATTTGTCAAGGACTTACTCAACCTGGTGGACTTTTTGGAAAATGTCACTGTGATGCCCGTGCCCTCTCCCAGCAATCAAGGAGCCTCAATCTTCACCACTAACACCAGTGAGGGACATCTCATATAGGAGGAAAGGATAACAAATACACACAGTCAAGTGCAATTTCCCTTAAGAGCACACAGAGATCACAGTCAGTCCGGGGCTGGTCACTCCCTTGCTCTCCTGGTTCCCAATAAGACTCCCCACTGGTGCAGCTATAGGGTTCATATCTCAGCCTAGTGGGCAAGCTAAAACCTCCAGCACCCTCTCTTTCCAACCAGTGCTTCATGTCCTTGCCGAAGTAGCTGACACACACACACACACACACACACACACACACACACACACACTTTGAGAAGAGTTTATACAACCACACAGACACTCCTGGGGAAGGCTGGCACAGGTTCTCCAGCTGTGCCGCTTTTTCCCAGACTATATGTTAGTTCCAGATGCCACCACACACTAATATTTATCAGCTAATCAAAGCCCCTTAAAAGGGTGTCCAATTATTAATGCGCAATATCATTATCCAATTGGTAGTATAGCCCAGGGCTAAAGCTATTGAAGTGGCTTTGTACAATTTACCAAAGGCATGCAAGTACTCTAAAGAGCTTAAATTATCTCTATGAAAACAGCCACAGTTGAAAGAAATATTTAATAACAAATAGTCAAAACACAAGACAATACTTTTTACTACACATTGCTAGTCAAGAGTTCAGAGATCACAGAGAAATACTTAAAATAATTCAATAGTACAGTTCTGACATCGCAGAAAAACACTTAGTCTAATCTTTCTAGTTTCTAGCTATTTCTAAGAGAAAACACAAGTCTAAGATAAACTTACATATAGAGCAAGACAGTGCTGGTGAGTTGGAAGGTCAAGACAAAAATGCTTAATGCTCTCTGATTCTGTTTTTAAAATCACATTCCTGGTTCACATTACATTATTCTTCATACTTCCCTGGGTTCCCAGGCTAACAGAAACTACATTTACATTCTTCAGCTCTGGGCAGAAACCAGAGCAATAAAGGACATTTATGCATGCAAATTCTGGCCATTAACTCTTGCCTTAAAACAATAGCCAGGATGCCTCACTCTAGACTTGCTGACTCCAAGTTTTAACATTAAAGGGTCTCAACATGCTTTACTTGGTCAGTAGAGTGCACTGTTGATACATTTTTCCAGTTCCACATATAACACTATTTTTACCATTTAAGACAACAAGCCTGTGGTTTACATTAATATTTACAGATGACAGAATTGTCTCCAAAATTATCTCCAAAATTCTATCTGACAAAGCTGGCAGCCTTCATCAGTCTTCACCCAATCTTCACATATCCCCCCCCCCCCCCCCTGGAGAACTCAAGCTAGTTTTTCAAGTGACCCTTGAGAAACGCTGCTTGAGGGAGTTAGGTTTATCTGAGTATACCTTATCCCATTCCCTGTCTTGAGAGCACATCTGCATTGGCATTGATAATCCAACTGTGGTGCTGCATGGACATATCATATGCTTGCAAACCCAGGCTTCATCTTAGCAACTTGGCATTTTGCTGGCTGGCTCTGCTTAACCATGTTAGGGGGTTGTGATCTGTCATAACAGTGAATTTCCTTCCATACAGATAAGGCTGACGTTTCTGCAGTGCCCACACTATGGCTAGGCATTCCTTTTCTACAGCTGCATAGCATTCCTCCCTGGGTTGGAGCCTACAACTGAGATAAACCATTGGGTGCTCTTCCCCCCTCTAAAGAAATCTAGCTAAGTACAGCCCCTACCCCATGGTTCGAATCATCCACCTGCACAACAAATTATTTGCTGTAATCTGGACTGGCCAACATAGGGGGTCTTCCCAAAGCTTCTTTAAGCTTCTGGAATGTCTGCTCATATGCTGGGGTCCACACTACTTTATCTGGCCTGTTCTTCCTTGTCAGATCTGTGAGGGGAGCAGCTATGTTACTATAACTGGGGACGAACTTTCTGCAGTACCCTATAGTCCCTAAAAATGCTCTCACCTGCTTTTTAGTAACAGGTGCAGGCCATGCCTGAATGGCTTCCACTTTGGCAGGTTTCTGGACTTATCTTACCACTCCACACTCTATGTCCTAGATAGGAGACCTCTGCCATACCCACCTGACATTTGCTCAGCTTAATGGTCAACCCTGCTCTCTGTAGTCTGCCCAGCACCTCCCTGACATGTTGAAGGTGCTCTTGCCAGGAGTGGCTGTAGATGGCAATATCATCTAGGTAAGCAAGGGCAAACCCCCCTGCTCCTGCTAGTATATGATCTACCAGCCTCTGGAAAGTTGCTGGGGCATTCTTTATCCCAAAGGACATTTTTATGAACTCATACAAGTCAAATGGAGTCACAAAGGCTTATTTATGTCCAGTACTGGGAGTCAAGGGCACCTGCCAGTAACCATTGGTAAGATCAATGTTTGTAAGATACTTAGCCCCACCCAGCTGCTCTAGGGCCTCATCTGTCCTAGGCATGGGGTAAGCATCTTACTCTGTGTGACTATTTAATTTCCTGTAGTCCACATAGAACCTGGTGCTGCCATCCTTCTTTGGCACCAGCACCACTGGGAGGCCCAGGGACTGTTGGACTCTTGAATTACCCCTAGTTCCAACATCTCCTGTACCTCCTCCCTCAGAGTCTGTTTGACTCTCTCAGGCACTCTATAAGGAGCCTGCCTAATAGGCCTTTGGGGTCCTGTATCCACCTGGTGCTGCCCCAGGTGGGTGCACCCTGGTTTCCCAGCGAACATGTCCCCAAATTCCTGCAACACTGCTCGGATGTCTCAAACCTTCTCATGCTGCCTCTGCCTCTCCTTTTCCTCAGCTTCAAGGCATAACAGTTTCTCATTCTCCTCATCTTGCAAATGTCACAGTTTCTCCTTGTCCTCATTCTCTAGATGCCTTACTCTCTCCGCTGCTTTAGTTCCAAATGCCTGGCCTCCAACTCAAGTCTCTTTAGTTCCAGATGGATTTTTAAGTCCTCTGCAGAAAGGTTGAGCTGTCCATTCCCTGAGGGTATTATATCTCCACTCCCAGTCTGATTGTCCTCCTGGTTGCTGTTTTCTGATGCAACTGTAACCAAGGTTGCAATCAGGTGTGCCTTAGTCAGCTTTCCATACTCCTCTCCTGACATGCTGCCTGCTAACCCTGATTAACTAAGCTAACAAAAGAAATAAAATAATTGTGAGATGAACTCTGAGTATTCACTGTGTGGCTGATTTAGAGTACAAAACACCTTCAGAGCTCACAGTACACCAGCTACAGGAATTCACTCTACCCACACCACTACAAGCCAATTAGTATATGCCAACCAATTAATATGTGATGTGGCTATCCCACCACTGCCAAACAATTAATATGTGACACCCATGCCCTGGCCCAGCAATCAAGGAGCCTCAATCCTCATCACTAACCCCAGGGAGGGGCATCTCATATAGAAGGAAAGGATAACAAATACACACAGTAAAGTGCAATTTCCCTGAAGAGCACACAGAGATCACAGTCAGTCCGGGGCTGGTTGATCCCTTGCTCTCCAGATCTCCAATAAGACTCCCCACTGGCACAGCTATAGGGTCCAGATCTCAGCCTAGTGGGCAAGCAAAAACCTCTAGCACCCTCCCTATCCAACCAGTGCTTCGTGTCCCTGCCCAAGTAGCTGACACACACACACACACACACACACACACACACACACACACACACACACACACACACACACACTTTGAGAAGAGTTTATACAACCACACAGACACTTCTGGGGAAGGCTGGCACAGGTTCTCCAGCTATGCCCTTTTTTCCCAGACTATACAGTAGTACCAGATGCCACCACACACTAATATTTATCAGCTACTCAAAGGCCCTTAAAAAGGTGTCCAATTATTACTGTGCAATATTATTATCCAATTGGTAGTATAGCCCTGGGCTAAAGCTATTGAAGTGGCTTTGTACAATTTACCAAAGGCATGCAAGTACTCTAAAGAGCTTAAATTATCTCTACAAAAACAGCCACAGTTGAAAGGGTTTAAAATATTTAATAACAAATAGTCAAAACACAAGACAATACTTTTTACTACACAGTGCTAGTCAAGAGTTCAGAGATCACAGAGAAATACTTAAAATAATTCAGTAGTGCAGTTCTGACATCACATAAAAACACTTAGTCTAATATTTCTAGTTTCTAGCTATTTCTAAGAGAAAACACAAGTCTAAAATAAACTTACATATAGAGCAAACAGTGCTGCTAAGTTGGATGGTCAAGACAAAAATGCTTAATGCTCTCTGATTCTCTGTTTTTAAAATCACATTCCTGGTTCAAATTACATCATTCTTCACACTTCCTGGGTTCCCAGGCTAACAGAAACTACATTTACATTCTTCACCTCTAGGCAGAAACCAGAGCAATACAGGACATTTATGCATGCAAATTCTGGCCATTAACTCTGGCCTTAAAGCAATAGGCAGAATGCCTCACTCTAGACTTGCTGACTACGAGTTTTAACATCAAAGGGTCACAACATGCTTTACTTGGTCGGTAGAGTGCACTGTTGATACATTTTTTCCATTTCCACATGTAATACTTTACCATTTAAGACAACAAGCCTGTGGTTTACATTAATATTTACAGATGACAGAATTATCTCCAAAACTCTATCTGGCTAGGCTGGCAGCCTTCATCTATCTTCACCCAATCTTTACAGTCACCAAAACAGTAGATGAAGGAAAATGGTACACTCTGCATACCTTGATCTTGCCAAGGCATTTGACACAATCCCCCACTCAAGCATAGTAGAAAAGATAAATTACCTGGGAATAAACACCTAAATCTTTCACTGAATTGCCAACTGGCTCACAGATAAGATGCAGATGATTAAAATAGGTAAAGCTGCCTCTACAAAGAGACCAGTCACTAGTGGAGTCCCCCAGGGCTCAGTGGTGGGACCTATTATGTTTGTCATCTACTTCTCTGAATTAAAAGTCAATACTAAAGGGCTCTGATGGCCTAATGTTGAAGAAGACTGCAAGCTAGGAGCAATCACTAAATTTCCAAATGACTTAGCCATATTGCAAGAAATTTTGACCCAAATAATTAAATAACTGGTGCAATAATCATTGACAGAAACAAAATGCCAAAAAATGCATTATTGTATCTGTGACGACTGTGGCCCTGGCCCAGCAATCAAGGAGCCTCAATCCTCACAACTAACACCAGGAATGTCGTCTCCTGGAACAGAAAAGGATAACTAATGCACACAGTAAAGTACAATTTCCCTTAAGTGCACACAGAGATCACAGTCAGTCTGAGGCTGGTTGCTGCTTTGCTCACCAGGTCCCCAATAAGACTCCCCACTGGCACAGCTATAGGGTCCAGGTCTCAGCCTAGCTGGGCAAGCTAAAACCTCCAGTACCCTCTCTGTCCAACCAGTGCTTTGTGTCCCTGCCAAGTAGCTGACACACCACACATACACACTTTGAGATAAGTATTTATACAACTTAACAGACACTCCTGGGAAAGGCTGACACAGATTCTCCAGCTGTGCCCCTTTACCCAGACTATACGGTATTAATTACTGCCACCACCCAGCTAATAATATCAACTACTAAAAGGCCCTTAAAAGGGTGTCCAATTATACTGTGCAATATTATAATCCAATGGTAGTATGACTAACAGTCAAGGCTTACTTTAGTGTGGCCTATTACAATAACCTCTATAAATATGCAATGTACTCTAGAGCTTATCTCTACACAAACCAGCCACAGGTAGAAGGTTTTAAAAATATTTAATAATAAATAATTAAAACACAAGACAAAACTACTACACCACAGAGATATCTAAGAGTTCAGAGATCACACAGAAACTTAAAATAATACAATAGGACAGGTCTGATTTCAAAGAAAAATACCTAATTAATCTTTACTAGCTTTAACTATTCCTACAAGAAATCACAGTGCTCAAACTTACATGTGAGCATAAGGCAGAGTGCTGATAAGTTGGATATCAAGATCAAAATGCCTCAGTCTCTTGTGAGAAATAGTATTTAAACATTACTAACAAACCTGTCTCTAAGGCCCTCCCAAATTACATCATTTGCGACACTTGGGTTTTGCCAGTATTCATATTGTATCTTAACACCTGTCTGAGTTCTCAGGCCACAAACTGAATTATTTAGCAATCTAGCACCTGCACAGAAACTTACAACAACAGAAGGCATTTCACATGTATATTCTAACAGAAACTAGAGCAATAAAGCACATTCCACATCTAAATTCTGATCATAAACTTTAGCCTTAACACAATGGGCATGAAACCTTCATCCAGCCACACTGGAGCCGAATTCTAACATGAAAAGGGTCACACCATGCTTCACTGGGCCAGTAGAGTGCAATGCTGTCACATATTTTGCAGTTCCACATTTCACAGATTCTTTTACATTCAAGAAAACATGCCTGTATTTTAAATTTATTTACAAATGCCAGAATTATATATCAAATTCTAATTGACTAGACTGGCAGCCTTCGCCCATCTCTCCCCAGTCATCACAGTATCCTTTGGTAAGTCATTTACCTTGGAGTGCTGCCACATTGACAATATACCCTTAAGAGTTGACCCCGATGTTTGGGATTTGGGGACTTATATTTTGACCAATGGGTGTCCACTGTCATAAGAAAGTCATTTTATATTGCACAGCTAATAAACAAAGGAATTGTGTCCAGATCTAAGGATATCATTGACTCCCATTTTAATCAGACATCATTAGGCTAATCACTAAATACAATGTCCCCTTTGGTATGTATCTGTCCAAACACATGCAACAACTTGAATGTCCACAGAAATATCTTACTAAAAAGACAAAAAGCCTAAACAACATGTCCTACATGGACCTACTCAAAGCCCTGTCACTGGACTGGGTATCCTACAGACTTGTTAAGACGTGGCCTGTGTCTGGCATGCAAGGCATCCTTTGACTAAATACTGACTGAACTACTGAATATCAGCAAATCAGATGACATCAGAGATACACAGTCTAGGGATTTAACCCTATTCTGCAGCATCAGCAGAATGGTTTGTAGAGACAGGTATATCTCACAGAGGAGACCAGCGCTCTGGAACAGACTCCCCACCACATTAAACAAGTTCATCACTGTCCATATTCAAGCATAAATTTGATCTATGGATGGATGTTAGAAAATGTACACCAGGATTGTCTCCTGTACCACTAATGGACAGAGGCAACTCCTAAATGCTTTATCCCATGTTTATGTTCCCTCAAATGAACTGTGGTATAATGCCAGTTATTCTCACTGGGGGTAATGTAGAAATATCAACCATAGAATGGGTAAGGTCAATCTAACACCAAATAGGATAAGTTAATTCAAGCACTAAAATGGCAATTGGCTAGGCTTAAAATAGCCCACAAGGGGAGCTAGAGTAGTATTACCTATGAAGCTATATAAAGTGAACATGATTTGTGATTTCCACCATTTGTCTATGGGAATTGTTGACATTGATCCTGATATTGGTGCTGAGTGGCTTAGAGCTGTGATGGAGGGTTTGATTCCCCCATAAGAGCATAGTTATATTTAATAAAAAGGAGAAAAACTGCACTAATAGTACAAATGATTTTGGCTGGAGGGAAAGAGAGAATGATATAAACCAGGCCAATATTAAATTTCAGTTTGCCACTGATAAGGGATACACAGATAACCCATTTGGTCTATGTTTCTGAAATAAAAAATAGGTGGCTCACAGTGGTATGTGGCTGCTTGGAGTGGGTAGAATCGGTCTTAACTTTCTTGTAAAAGATTATCAAGAACCTCTGTAACGTAAGCAGAAAATAAGGCAGACTATGCTATTCAAATAATATATACGGCTGTTAGTATCTTTCATCCTATAAATTTCCTTGCAAATTACAATGCATCTTATCTAAACTTAACAAGTAGGAAACCAAGAGTGAAAGCAACTCTGCTTTTACATATAGTGTATGTTAAGGTTTCATCATCAATTTAAAATGAAGCAGGAGAGCATTGACCCAAAGAAGACATTTTAAATTAGGTCACTCAGGAAATCAGGCTAATCATTAAAGAAAATAATTCCATTTTCTCTTTTAAGTATTTCTTTATTGAACACAGTATAGTTTCATAGGTAGTTACTAGGCTATTGGCCCTGGGGCCTATATAAGCCTAGCCATGTTTGGTTCTGACCACAGCCTTCTTTGGCATGTTCTGAGGTACCAACCTCTGTTGGGTCAGTACAGAACTTTTGGAGCAGTACTACAGGAAAGGCACACTCCACTTCAATCACAGTTACCATTAAAGTGCCTACAGTTGCTCAACTATTCGTCTTTCTAAGGAAGGTCTAAGGCAGCAGAGTTGGAACGTATGGCTCTTCAGTAGGAGTGAAGTTCTTGTTGAGCTCTGTTCTGAGGTATATAATCTCTTTTCTCAGCTATGCCCTAGTCACAGAACTACACTGTATAATTTCTGTTATACCTAAATGTTGTCTCATAAGTGTTTTTAAATAATTAACATTTTTTTGCTTTCAAAATTTATTTTTGAGTTACTGATATTCAAATATTTCAAGAGACCCACAAGAAACTCTGTTTTTAACTCCTGTTCTTATCGATGTAAGAGCATTTGTATATCATCTAACAATCTGTAACTTACTTGACCTTAGTTACAATTCCAGACCATAGTGAAAACGTAATGCAATCTGCTTATTATGACAGTGTTGCTGTTAACAAAAAGTCAGTTAATAGCCAGTTCTGTGAATAAAAAAGTTTTAGTCAAAGGAATATCAGAAAAGTAGAAGAGTGAATTATTCCATTAGAAGTCAGTTGAATTATAGTGTAAAAGGGCTACCAGACCTATCACAGTGTGCACACTTGTAAAAAATGATAAAGCAGCTATCACCATATAACTCCTCCTGAGATTGTCATCTTGATAGGAAGGAGAATGCATATCCCTGTAATCTTTAGGGCTATGTTTTCCAGAGCTTTCTGCACTCAGGAGGGTCACCCTTGGTAGACAAACAATGATCCAAAATGTGACCGCCACAATGGTTTCATTAAATAATCAAAGATCCTCACCAATCAAAGGAATATCACAATCCCGCCACTCCTTTTAACAAGGCATGGAGGTAGTGCTTACTGGCAAATGTCTAGTGACCAGGGGTCTCATATAGCCTTGCAAGGCTCAACTAGAAAATCAGAATAGATTAAGATGGACGTAAACCCTGGCAATGGAAAATGGTCTTGGGGTATGATATGTCACCTCAGAGTTAGGGAATGAACCAATTTTTGTACATGTGTTTGAAAAGTAGTGGCAAGAATAATTGGTCTTACCACTGCATGCAGCATATACACACACTATGGTTCTGGAACCTGGGGCAGGGATGGTAGCTCTCATACTGTGGCGCTGTCCCTTAGGAGTGACCCTGCATGGATATAGAAATACAAGTTTCAAGATGAATGTTGCACATTTAAAAGTCGTGCCAGTAGACATGATGGTCATCTGATTTTATCACTGAGGTACAAAAATTTTGTATGTTCATGCACACCTAACAGCTGCTTGGATTATTTGCTGTTCTCAGGGTCCTTAAGTGCACCATCTCAGGGTGTTATCCTACTGACTCTGCAGTTTCATAGTTTGGTACTAGGCTATCTGCCCTGGGGCATTTATAAGCCTAGCCATAGTGATGTGGCTTTTGCCACCCCATGTAATGGTACAAAAGTGTACAGAATAGATTTAGAATACTGTGCCTCTGTCTATTATTGACACAGTGAAGACCCCCTTACAAAATGGAATTAGTTTACTGTGCCTCTGTGTAGTAGTGACACAGAGATGACCTCTGGGGTAAACCTACGATCTTCCATCCACTCGTCAAGATTTCTCTTAAAGAGAGTCAGTGAGGGGCTCTGCCTAACATGAACTGGGATTCTGTTCCAGAGTATGGTAAGCCTCTGGGTTATGAATCTGTCCCTCCAGCATGTCCTATTCATATTTGTGCTTAGGTTCAAATCTTTAGCTCTCATGGTTCTGATGGATTTGGATTTTTTGAGGTGGAGCAATTCCTGATTGGACATGGCCTTGTACGTCAGGCACAGATCACCTCTGAGTAGGCGGTATGCTACTGAATAGAGTTGGAGTTTCTTTAGTCTGGCAGCATATGACATATGTTTGAGACCCTTGATCCTCTTGGTGAGGTACTTTTGGGGTCTCTCTAGCTGTTGCTAGTGCCGGGTGAGGTACATACCAAATGGGGCATTGTACTCAATTATGGGCCTGATAAGGGAGGAGTACAGAGGCACAATGACCTCCTTTGATCTGGATGTGAATCCCTTCATGATAAGGTGGGCAAGGTAGAAAGTCTTTCTAACCACTTTGGCAATGTGGGTGTCAAATGAGAGGTCACTATCGACTTAGGTCCCCAGGTCTCTGATTACTTTTTCCATACTCAGTGGGTTACCGCCTATGCGATAATTTGTGGGCACTTTGTTTTTCCCAAAGGGAATGACTATACATTTTTTGGCATTTAGTTTAAGGCCATGACTCCGGCACCAGTTGTCCGTTTCAGTGAGGCGTTTCTGTAGGATGTATGTGTCAGCTGGTGTATCGACTATGGCGCCAAGTTTGCAGTCATCTGCAAACTTTGTCAGCCACAACCCTCCCATGTTTGCTTCCACATCTGAGAAATAAATGCCGAACAAGAGGGGTCCCAGGACAGAGCCCTGTGGGACACCACTTGTCACTGGCTTTGAGTCTGACATGGCTCCAGCGATTTTGACTTTATGGGTTCTATCCTTTAGCCAGTTTGCCACCCATCTTGTGACATATGGATTTACATTTAAGCTGTTGAGCTTGTTTATGATACCAGAGTGGGGTATTGTGTCGAAAGCTTTAGCAAGTCCAGGTAGGCTGTATGGACTGCTTTGCCCTCGTCAATGGCTCTAGTGACTGTTTCAAAAAATTCAACCAGGTTTAAAAGGCAGGATCTGCCTTTTACAAAGCCGAACTGGGTGGGATCAAATGTCTGTAAGTCCCCAATGTCTCTGTTTATTAGTTCCATAATTATTCTTTCCATAGCTTTGCAGACCAGGCTGTTTAAGTTTATGGGGCGGTAGTTACCAGGGTCAGTAGAGGTGCCTCCTTTGTGGAGTGGGACTACTGTTGCTGTACGCCAGTTTTCAGGTACATATCCTGTAGTAAGGCTAAGGTTAAATAGCATTTTTATGTGCGGGATTAGCTCCTCTTGGAGTTCACGTAGCACGCAACCCGGGATACCATCAGGTCCCATTGATGCTGTGTTTTTAGCTTTGCTGAGGGCGGTTCTCACCTGGACATCTGAGATGACAGGGAGGTTACATTCAGCTGGGATAAATATTTCTTCTTTTGGGGGTGAGGGAGGGGAGAAATTTGCACTGAACCTGTCTGCCAGAATGTTGGCAATATCTGTGGGTTTAGTGTATTTTTTGTCATTGTGAACTAACTCTGAACATATCTGAGGGTTTCCGCCCAGGTTTCTAACATAGCTGAAGAAGGCCTTGTGGTTATCTTTAGTGTCCATAGCGATTTTTCTCTCAAAGTTGGCCTTGGATGTTTTTATGAGAGAACGTAGCTTTCTACTAGTGCTGATCAGAGATGCCTTCTCTTTATGGGATTTTGCTCTGACGTGCAGTAGCTTCCTTCTTTTGTTATACAATTTGTTTATGGATGGGGTCCACCAGACAGGACACCTGCCCTTGGTGGAGAGGGTCTTGGTTTTATTTGGGATTGCATGATCCATGCATTCTTGGAGATGTCCGTAGAAAGCATTTGTGAAGGATTCTGCATTGTGGGATGTGGTTTCCACTGTCCCAGTGGGCTTAAAGGATACCATGTCAGTTTTAAGAAGTGTAAAGTCGGCTTTTGAGAAGTTTTTCACTGTAGTCTTTTGTGTTGGGGGTGGAGGTGGGATATGTATATCCAGGGTGATTAGTTTGTGGTCAGATCTCACTAGTGAAGGGTATACTTCCGGTGTGGAGCACTTTGTCCCCATGTTTGTGATGAACAGGTCTAGTATATTATCTCCCCTTGTGGGAGAGGTGACTAGCTGTTCCATTGCGTTTGAAATTATGAATTCCAGGAACGTTTGGGCTATAATAATGCACCCAGTCTATGTTAGGGTAGTTGAAGGCTCCCAATATGATGGTGTTTGGTGAGACATTCATGTCCTCCAATGTCTTCAGGAAGGCTGAGTGGGGTTCCTGAGATTGGGAGGGTGGTCTGTAACATGCTACCAGTTGTATAGCAGTTTTGCCTATGGTTAATTGCACCTGGATGGTCTCTGATGCTTCATGTGTTGCCACTAACCTGGAGGTGTGGGTGTCCTTGATGAATATGGACACTCCCCCTCCCTTTTTGGTTTGGCCTGAGTATTGGGTCTGAAAAGTATGATACGAGGTATAGACTGGTAGCGCTGGGGTGCTCTCAGGAGCCTTGAACCAGGTTTCAGTTACTGCACAGACATCGATGTCCTCCATACTGAGGAGTGCTTCGAGAGCCTGCATCTTGAGATTTAGACTTCTGGCGTTGAGCAGCATTTCCCTTAATTTTTTTCCATTTTTGTTTTCTAAGGAGGTGGGTTTGTCTTTTGAGCCTTGCCTAAAAAAGGCACTATGGGGGAGGCAAGAGCCTTAGCCAATATCCGGAAGCCCAGTGGTGACAGATGCAAGCCATCTCTTGCGAAGCAGCATGGCTTGTCCAGCATGTCATCCCAAGCAGACAGACATTGGATCCCCCTAGAATGACACCAGTATTTGAGCCAATTATTAAAGCTGGTCATCTTGTCTTTGTATTATGGCATCATTCTTGGTGAGGGCAAGATGCTGCTCAGGGTCAGGGTCATACCGGCCTAGGCTACATAATCAGAGAGCTCCTCTATGTCTCTTTTCATGTAGTCCAGGGAGGTACGTCTCAGGTCATTCACACTGTCATGGACAATGACGGAGTCATATTTGTACTTGCTTTGGAGTGACCTGAGTGCGTGTGTTATGTGGCGGATCCTAGCTCCAGATAAGCAGCTCACCGTTACCCTCACCTTGTTCAGCCTGGTAAGTGGACCGTCAGTGTGTCTGACTATAGAGTCACCTATTACTAGTGTATCAGGCATGGTGTTTGGCCTTAAGGGCTGTGATTGTTTGACACACTGATTTATTGAAGTATGTGATGCATGTGTTATGTTTTGAGGTGGTGGATTTTTGGGTGTCTGCTTTGGGAGCCTCTGTTGTTTTGGTAAGCTTTGTGTTTTTATGTGTTTGGTTTGCAGTTGTGGTTGGTCTATGTGGGACTGGGTTTGGTGTGTGTGTGGTTACCTTCTCCTCCTGTCTGGTCTTGCCAGTCCTGAGTTGAGAGAGTTCAGCCTCCAGTTTGGCTATATAGTTGCATCTCTCACATGTATGTGTGTTTGTTGGGAGGAGGAGAGGTTTGTCTGTGTACATGAGACAATTGTAGCATTGTCTCAAGAGTCCCAGATTAACCAGCTGAACCGGAGAGGATGCCAGCAATCTACCACTCAACATGCTAGAATATTATAAGGGAGTGCTGTGCCTTTAAGGGAAGTGGGTACTTACAGGGAAGGTAGGTGGATGTAGTGCTTACTTTAGTTAGCGAGTGCTTACTTAGAAGAGAGGTTTTGAGAACAAGTGCTAGGCTTATAATAAAGCGATTAGACTAGATTATTATAAGAGTAGAGCTTTCTTAAGGGAAAATTTGAAGAGCAGACTTGGCGGAGCCAGAAAAAGTTTAACCTTGTTTAACCGGCGCTGTACTATGCACACAACCACGCAAAGCCGTGCAAACACGGATTTTAAACAGGGAACTTCAAAAGAGCTAGAAATGGTCCAAAACAACCAATTACTACAAGCTCTTGTGCTGAGGTCACTCCTTCAGGGACAGATAGGCTGCTCAAGGCTCCCCACTCCCACTGGTGAGCAAAGAAACTTCCTTCTATCCAAGTAAGGCAATGGACACCACAGGAACTACACCACAGCCCAGAATACAGCAAAGCCTGTATACTGGTCTAAACTAGTCGAGGAGAGGCCGGAAAACAAATATTTTTTTTTGTTTTTTTTGTTTTTGAGATAGAAAGCACACAGAAATGCAGGAAACAGTAATAAATCAGTTACATAGGCTAGCACACTTTAGTGGGCAGCCTCAACAGTTAAATTAACAAACAAACAAACAACTTTCGACCAATTTTCGACTAAATGAAACTTAAGTGTTCATTTGAGTGACTCCAGTTCTCAGATTGTGAATGACAGAAATACCCAAAGAGATGTGACTAGGATGAACAGATGATTTATTTTTGGATTTTTATGTTACTTATGGACTTTTCTTAAAAGCATCATGGGTGAACACAAGGATTTTTCACAAATGTACTTGGCTATGTCTTATTCACTTACTTAGTTATTTTGTCATTTGGTTCAGTAGGTAAGTCAGCTGACCATTTCAGACATGACCCAGGCTAGAGGCTTATAGTTTACATATATAATGTCAAACATTGCAACTTATTTACAAAAGGTGGCTTTTATGTCTATATGGGAATAATTCTTGAAATAAAATGTATACTTAAGGGGTGAAGTGCCTCCAAAACAAAGTTATAAGTCCAGTAGAAAAAAGAGATTAGAAGCACACCACAACAATCGAAGCCAACTTAAAAAGCTGATGTATCTTTTATTTGTAGAAAGTAAGCGCTTTCACGCCTCACAGGGCGCTTCTTCAGACTTTAACGAAAATAAAAAGTAAAAAACTCCCTTATATTTCTACTTAACTCGTTCTTAAGCCAATGAAATCTCTGAATGTTAATTAGCTAATTAATTCTAATTAATTCTAATTTACAGCATTTAATTTCCTTGTCTTTAGAGAGATCTTTATAAAGACAGTTGTTGACTGATAGAATTGTCTAATAAAACTGACAGTCTACTGTGAGTTTCTAAAAATAATAATAAAATATTAATAAAATATATTCATACACATGATGTACCTATACGCAAACAGACATACATAAAAAATTCATATAGAAACATAAAAATATAAAAATACATAAACATATAAATATGAAAATGTAAAAAATACATACATATACATATCCTTATCTGTATACTTATATGTGACTCAATCTATACCTCGATATTATGTATAAATATATAAGTGTGTGAAAGTATATATATATATATATATATATATATATATATGTGTGTGTGAATAAGTATGTATAAAAAAATATATAAAAAAAATATATATATGATACATAAAAAATACATATATATATATATATATATATATATATATATATATATATGTATGTAAGTATATATGAATATATATGTGGACGTATGTAGTAAATTTAATATATGATGGAAATGTGTGTGAATGTAAATATAAAAGTGAATGTAAAAATGTATATAAAAATGTATATAAAAAATATGTATATGCTTATATATGTATGTGAGAATCGCATGAATGTGTATGTGAGAGTATGTGGTGAAAATCAGTATGAATTAAGTGCAATATGTATACTTAAATGAGAGAAACTAGTGTATGCAAGTGAAGAAATGTATGGAAAGAGCAGTGTTGTTAATGTCTCAATGGTCTATCTTTCAAAAAGGGTTTTAAAGAAACTCTATCATTGAGACCATGTCTAATATCAGCTTGTAGTCTGATTATCCATTTGTTCTCTTCTTTTTCAGTAAAGTTACTTGTGTTTCCTAGCCTTGTGGTGATATGTATCAGTTCTAAAACCATGAACTTAAATTTATGTGTGGTATCATTATAAATCACATGTTTGGCTAGGGCATTGGTCTCATTCTCTTTGCTTATGGCATATAGATGTTCCCTAATTCTCTCTCTTAATGTTCTATTTGTTTTACCAACATAATACATATTGCATTTCTGACAAACACCTAAATAAACAACATTTCTGGAAGCACAACTAGCATAGAAATCAAACTCATAACATACTTGTGTGTCAGGATGTATAAAAGTATTTCTATTATATATATATTGACACTGGTTACAATTGTAACAAGGAAAAGTTCCCTTTTTTACTGAAAGTATTCTAGTCTGTTTGTGCTCATAACGTAGTAGTCTCTTCAAGGACCTAGTGTTCTTATAACTGAAGCTCGGATGTTGACCTACTATCTTGCTAATCTCTTCATCTAAAGTCAAAATTCCCCAGTTCTTTCTAATAACATCTGTTATCATTCTATTACAGTTAGTATAAGGGATATTAACTCTTTGTCCAATGTTGTTATTTCTTTTCTGATGAACTACCATATTATTATTCTGTTGTTCAGCGCCATCTATATATGGATGTCCTTTACCTGTTCGATCCACATAATTTAGATTCTCTAAATCTTTTTTATTATAACCCCTGTCTGATATATCCTTTTCTGTGTCTAATAAGGCTTTTTCAAAAATCTTCTGTTTACTAGTTAACCTTGAGCATCTCAATGCCTGGTTCTTTACCATGTTTTTATATATATGTGGGGGATGCATACTGGTTCTGTGTAAGAAGGCATTTCTTCAACAGGGTTTCCTATAGATAGATGTATGTATCTTGTCTCTATCTTTTGAAATCAACACATCTAGAAACTCTATAGAATCTTTTGAGCAGTTACTAGTTAATGTTAAAAAGCTAGTGGTGCCATTTATATAGGTAATAAAATCATTAAGTGATTCATAGTCTCCTCCCCAAATCAAAAAGAGGTCATCCACAAATCTCTTATAAAGTCTAATATATTTAGAAAAACCAGTATGTTGTAGAATGTATATATGTTCCCAGTAAGCAAGTACTAAATTTGCATATGAGTTGGCGCATGGGGTACCCATTGCCACTCCTGGTGTTTGCAAAAAATACTTATCAGCAAATATGAAAACATTATTATTCAAAATTATTTCCAATAACATTATAATCTTAATTACCTCATCCCTTGTTATATCTTTCTGAATTAGGTACAACCTTAAATATTCTAGACCTACATCATTGGGTATACATGTAAATAGGGACTTTATATCCAGGGTTACTAGATAATCTGTTTCCATCAAGAGCCCATCATTATTTAATGTAGTAAGTGCTTCTAAAAACTGTTGCGTGTCCTAAGAATAGTTGTAGTTGTTTTTACAATAGGTTTTAGCTGTTTCTCTATATAGATGGAGATGCTCCCAGTTAACCATCCCTTGCCTGAGACTATAGGTCTCAGGGGTGGTTTTTGTAGGTTCTTATGAATCTTTGGTAAATCTCTAAACATAGGAACTAGTGGTTTCTCAATAAGAAAGTATTTGTAAAGATCATTATCTATAATAGAGCACATTAGCATATCATATAAATCTGTGTATACATTTTTAATTAAAACATTCAATTCCATAGGAGTTAGGCACTTATAGGTAGTCTGTTCAGACATGTCAGTTATTTCTTTCTCATAAAAGTCCCTGTCTAATATCACAGTGGCACCTCCCTTATCCGCAGGCCTAATCACAATATTTACATTATCCTGTAATTCATTTAAAGCTTGTCTTTCTTCACTAGTTAAATTAAAAAATTGCATTTTTGGCTTACAAGATCTATCATTAAACAGTGCTAATAAGTCCGCAGTACATGCTTTTTCAAAACATTCTAAATAACTGTGTAGTGGAGGTATAAAAGTTGATGGTTTAGAAAATACACCAACATTGTTGTTCATTAAACCTTGATCATCATTATTGTATAGTAAGCCTAATGCTACATTTCTAGTAAAGCACTTAAGGTCAATTATAATATTAGTTACATCAACAGACTGTGAAGGAATAAAAGATCATCCTTTATTCAAAACAGTTACCTCCATTGACATTAAAGTATGTTTCGATAAGTTCACTATTAAGTCCTTTGTGCTGGCTTCAGAATTTTCTTCTGGAATTCGTATGGCTCCTCGGACGTCTTCCTCTTGCGCCCCTTGTAAGTTGGACTCCATTCTTGTCTGTTCATAGGTTTGAACGAAAGGGGAAAATGGAGCTCGTCATGTAATTCCTCTATGGTATCTATTGCTGTTGTTGTTGTTAGCGTCATTTTAGGTCGAACGACCGGTTGAGGATTGTCTTTGAATGAAGAGACAGGCTCTGGATTGTCCTTGAATGTAGCGACAGGCTCAGCGTGTATCTCCACCACTACCTCTTTCTCGTTTCGCACGCTATTAGCCAAAAATGATGTAATAGAACCGGTAGTGGTGGTAGGAACAGTAACTCGATCGTACTGTGTTAATGCTTTCTCAGTGTAAGAGGGAGTTTCAGCATTTCTGGTCCTGATGGACTCCTTCGGCCAGGAGAAGACGTTCCCCTTGGCGAAATCTAGACAGTCCCTTTCTAATTTCCTTTTTTTAGCTAAGAGTAGTCTATTATCATGTATAGATAATATGGTCGATAGTTCACTAAAAAACCCCTCTGTCTGTATGTTGTTAAGGGATTTAACCAAAAGTTGATTTAATGTATCTGCTTCGTTTTTCAGTTCAGATTCTATGGTAGTATATTGTTCTATTAAAAGTTCAATATATTTAAAGCTGGTTTCCAAATTAATTTTTTGCCATTTCGACAATAATCCAGGGTATGTGGATCCGAATGTAGGCATTTTCAGTATGCGTAGTCCTCTGGGGACAATTCTAAATGCTAGACATGCTTCCATATGTTTCCTTTGCCATTCTGCATTCTTGATTTTCACTAATACATCTTCCAGTCTCCTCATTGTTTGTAAAATATTTACATTTAGTGATTGTCCTTTTTTGTTGGTTTCTGCTTTAGCCAAGTCATTATAGGATAACCTTAGCAGTGGATTACCTTCATTTTGTAGTAATTGTTCCAAACTATTAATGTTCATCATATTGCTTCTAGATTCACTCATGTGGGTTCCAGTTGCTTCTGTCATGTCCCCTCAGTATAAAAACACAAAGTACAAAGATAAATCTTGAAATAAAATGTATACTTAAGGGGTGAAGTGCCTCCAAAACAAAGTTATAAGTCCAGTAGAAAAAAGAGATTAGAAGCACACCACGACAATCGAAGCCAACTTAAAAAGCTAATGTATCCTTTATTTTTAGAAAGTAAGCGCTTTCACGCCTCACAGGGTACTTCTTTAGACTTTAATGAAAATAAAAAGTAAAAAACTCCCTTATATTTCTACTTAACTCTTTCTTAAGCCAATGAAATCTCTGAATGTTAATTAGCTAATTAATTCTAATTCATTCTAATTTACAGCATTTAATTTCCTTGTCTTTAGAGAGATCTTTATAAAGACAGTTGTTGACTGATAGAATTGTCTAATAAAACTGACAGTCTACTGTGAGTTTCTAAAAATAATAATAAAATATTAATAAAATATATTCATACACATGATGTACCTATACGCAAACAGATATACATAAAAAATTCATATAGAAACATAAAAATATAAAAATACATAAACATATAAATATGAAAATGTAAAAAATACATACATATACATATCCTTATCTGTATACTTATATGTGACTCAGTCTATACCTCGATATTATGTATAAATATATACGTGTGTGAAAGTAAATATATATATATATATATATATATATATATATATATATATATATATATATATATGTGAATAAGTATGTATAAAAATATATATATATGATACATAAAAAATACATATATATATATATATATATATATATATATATATATATATATATATAAATATATATGTGGACGTATGTAGTAAATTTAATATATGATGGAAATGTGTGTGAATGTAAATATAAAAGTGAATGTAAAAATGTATATAAAAATGTATATAAAAAAGTATGTATATGCTTATATATGTATGTGAGAATCGCATGAATGTGTATATGAGAGTATGTG
The DNA here is from genome assembly GCF_019279795.1 of Protopterus annectens. Classification (NCBI taxonomy): domain Eukaryota; kingdom Metazoa; phylum Chordata; order Ceratodontiformes; family Protopteridae; genus Protopterus; species Protopterus annectens. Next base: position 624,248,868 of record NC_056726.1, on the reverse strand, counting down.
GTGAAAATCAGTATGAATTAAGTGCAATATGTATACTTAAATGAGAGAAACTAGTGTATGCAAGTGAAGAACTGTATGGAAAGAGCAGTGTTGTTAATGTCTCAATGGTCTATCTTTCAAAAAGGGTTTTAAAGAAACTCTATCATTGAGACCATGTCTAATATCAGCTTGTAGTCTGATTATCCATTTGTTCTCTTCTTTTTCAGTAAAGTTACTTGTGTTTCCTAGCCTTGTGGTGGTATGTATCAGTTCTAAAACCATGAACTTAAATTTATGTGTGGTATCATTATAAATCACATGTTTGGCTAGGGCATTGGTCTCATTCTCTTTGCTTATGGCATATAGATGTTCCCTAATTCTCTCTCTTAATGTTCTATTCGTTTTACCAACATAATACATATTGCATTTCGGACAAACACCTAAATAAACAACATTTCTGGAAGCACAACTGGCATAGTTCTATATGGGAATAAGTAAGAAGTTACTTACAAGATAAAGCCATGCATTTTGAAAAATTAGCTTGTTTTTAGGGCAGCACAGTGGTTCTGTATTTAGTGTTGCTGGATCATAGTCCTTGGTTCTCCAGTTTAGTTCTTGGCTGGGGTACCTTTTGTCTGCAGTCTGCACATCCTTCCTATGTTCTTGTGTGTTTTCACTGGGTGCTCTGGTTTCCTCTCATTTTGCAAAGACGTGCTATATTTGAACTGCTAAATTATCCATAGGTGACTGTGTTATGTCAGACTATGCATGAGTGTGTGTGTGTGTGTGTGTGTGTGTGTGTGTGTGTGTGTGTGTGTGTGTGTGTGTGTGTGTGTGTTTGCATTTATGCATCTTGTGATGGGTTGGCATCCTGTTCAGGTTGCATATCTATGCCTTGTGTCCAGTGAGTTCCAAGATAGGCTTCTGCACATCTGTGGCACTGTATTTGATTAAGTGGATAATCAGTGAATGAATGAAAGTTGTTTATATAGGAGAATTGGTACTAAAGTTGTTTGTTAAAACACTTGCACTGAAGCATTTCAAAAAGGTGAGATTTTATTGTCATTTTTAATTGCAGTGAGCTTGGAGCAGTTATGAATGTTTAAAGTTACTAATGACTTTGCAATCATGTCTTCTGACCTAAAGCTGTATGTCCAAGACCTCATATCAAGCAAGGTACTCAGCTGACAGTTGGTTACTACTCTGTGTTAGGTTCTGTCAGTCATTTACAACCATGGTTGGCACACCTGGGAAATGTGTATCCTGGATGATCTGGGAAGTCCTAAATGATATTTCTGTCTGCTATAAATTCAGCAATCATCTCCTGAAGAACTTTTCTCATATACTTGGGGAGAAAAGAGAAGTAGAGCCTAATTGGATGCTGTTCAAACCCTCCATAACTGTTTAGTGGCAAAGAACTTTGGCTGAAAGGCAATTGTTGGGTCTCCTTATTGTAGCCATATGTACCTTTTGTGGTCACCAATGGTGAGTTAACCAGATATGTTAAAGAAAATGTCATTCCATGTAATTTCTATAGCAGTGTAACTGGATCTGACCTGTATATATTTCCAGGCCATAAAGGCAGCAGCTGTGGTAGTTGCTGAAATAAAGGCCTGCATGTGGAAGACGTTTGGTGAGAACATGCAGGAAAAAAAGCTTTGGGATGACCTCAATGGCCTCACAGAGTTTCTGGAAAACTAGCCTGCTGAGCCAGGAGGGGGAGACATGACACTTCAATGGCTGCTCTTAGCATGGGAGGAAAAATGCTGTCCTTGAATTGGATCAGTGTCTGGAGATGGAAAGAAACTTTGATGAACTTCTAAATCTAGTGCAGCTGCCCTCCTTCCAGAAGACAGTGCCAGAATGAACTGGCATAATTGGACCCATTTCTGTAGATGATGTCACTGTGGCCATTAAACAGTTCATTATTACCAAAGCCGAGATAATGAATGAGAATCAGACAGAAATGTTAAAGGTGTAGCATAGCGTTGGGGAGTCATGGTCAATGAGCATTGCCAGTGTTGTTTGGAAGGTTGGGACAGTATTTCTGGGATGACAAACTGGGATGGTAGTCTTCATTTTTAAAAAGGGTGCAGAAGTGTGTGTTTCAATTATAGAAGGAGAATGTATGTCATTCTTCTTGAGAAACTCTATGTGAGGGTGCTAGGAAGGACACTTTGCCTGGTAGTCAAGACACTATATCAGGGGAAACATTGAAGATTCTGGTCTGGCATTAGAAGAGGTATGGGAGGTGAATTCATTAGATTCTGGGTTTACTGTCTGCATGTGTTTATGCACTTGGAGAAGACACATGATCTTGTGCCGTTGTATGTCTTGTGGGAGGTTTGCCACAACAGTATGGAGGGGGTCCCAAAACTACTGTTGCCAGGCTTTTAGTCTCCATATTTGACAAGTAGCAGTTTTTACTACATTCTCACTCTTAGGTTGAAGGGAGTGTGGCATACTCTGTCTCTCCTCTTGTTCATGATTTTTATAGACAACATATCGGGGTACAGCTGAGATCTGGATGATATCCATTTTGTGGACATTTATTTATTTATTTATTTTACATTTGTTTACAGGTAGTGTCTGACTGGACCAGAAGCCCATTTTCAAAGGAGGCCCGGGGGGAAAAGCTCACTACAATAAAAGAGTTACAAAGATAAATCTTAACTGAAGTAATATAAATGGTTGCAGTTTGAAAGATTAACAATAGAGCAAAAAACAGAATTACATGGGAAACAAAGACAGATCAGCAAGTATATAGGATAGGAGAATAATAAAATAAAGAATGATATTCAGTATACACTACCACAATATATATATATATATATATATATATATATATATATATATATATATATATATATCAATATACATTTTATCATATGCAGCCAGATATTAATACTGTGGGTAGATGATTGCTACAGTTCTATAAATTTTATCACATCAAACAGTTAGTTTGGCAGTATTTTAGGATAGCTTATAGGAACAACACTGGGTATTGAATGGATGAAAAGAAAGAAATTATTATGAAGAGAAAGTAAGCAGAGTGTATGTTTGCTGTGATAAGGTTAAGTATGCTAAAGGAAAATAATATAGCTGAGAGAGAAATTAGGAGAGGTAAGAGAAGTAGTGTAATGTCATCCTGGAGTGGTACAGGACCATAGCTAGTTGTTGGAAAGGTGATTTCCCCCCCCCCCACAAGGGGGGATCCACCTTGGATTCTGGGTACTACCGCCCCATCAGTCTGACGAGCCAGATCTGCAAGGCCATGGAACGTATTATCATGGAACTTATAAACAAAGACATTGCCAACCTTCAAAAACTGGAGCCCACCCAGTTTGGGTTCATGAAGGGCCGATCTTGTCTCCTGAACCTGATTGACTTCTTTGAATCAGTCTCCAGAGCTGTGGATGAGGGTAAGGTGATCCACACAGCCTATCTGGACCTCGTCAAGGACTTCAACACCATCCCCCACTCTGGAATCATAGCTAAACTTACTAAGCTGGGCATTGATCTCTACATCACTCGATGGGTTGCCAACTGGCTTACTGATAGAACCCACACTGTAAAAGTAGCCGACTCCAAATCCAGCTCCAGACAAGTGACAAGCGGAGTACCTCAGGGTTCAGTCCTGGGACTGCTCTTGTTTGGCATCTACTTCTCTGAAGTACAGGCCAGTACTAAGGGACTCTGGCTAACAAAGTTCGCAGATGACTGCAAACTGGGAGCCATTATTGAATCCCCAAATGATGTTGATATTCTACAAAAGGGCCTTACAGAAACAGATGCTTGGTGCCAAAGCCTTGGGCTCAAGCTCAATGCCAAGAAATGTGTAGTTATACCCTTTGGGAAAAAATATGTACCCATGAATTACCACATAGGTGGCAGTACACTAAACAATGAAAGTGTGATAAGAGACTTAGGGACACAGGTGGACAGTGGTCTCACCTTCGATAACCACATCGTCACAACAGTCAGGAAATCCTTCTATGTGGCACACTTATCACTAAGGGCTTTTCATCCAGAAAAAAAGGAGGTCATTGTCCCACTGTACTCATCCCTCTTTAGACCCATTATAGAATACAATGCCCCATTTGGTATGTACCTCTCAAGACATCTGCAACAACTGGAAAGGCCACAGAAATACCTCACTAAAAGAATCACAGTCCTAAAGCAGATGTCCTATGCTGACTGTCTAAAAACAACTCCAGCTATGCTCTGTGGCATATCGTCTACTCAGAGGTGATCTCTACTTAACATACAAGACCTTGTCAAACCCAGAGCTGTTGGACATGCTACACTTAAAGAAATCCCAATCCTTCAGAGCCACACACTCCAGGGATCTAAACGTTGTCATCACAATGAACAAAACATACTGGAGGGATAGGTTCCTGACCCAGAGACTCCCCATACTCTGGAATAGACTACCCATACATGTCAAGCAGAGCACCTCCTTGGCCCTCTTCAAAAGGAACCTTGACGACTGGATGGGAGATAGAAAATTTACCCCGGGGATCACGTCAGTCACCCTGCTAGACAGGAGTCCAGGGAAGTAAATATTGTGGGAAGAAATAGCCAGGGAATTGTTATGGCTAGGCTTGTATAGGCCCTAGGGCTGATAGCCTAGTACCAACCTATGAACCTACAAATCTATTAGTGGTGTTTCATGTGTTGAGGTATTGAATTCCAGTTTTGGATATCTGATTGGAGAAGAGAGAATCTTTGAATCTTTAAAGCTATCGTTAGACTTTGTGACTTTTAGTAATTTATCAGAGGATCTAAGAGTTCTGTAGTTAATGTATGGTTGAATTAAGTTTTTGGGTGCAGGGCAGTTATCAGGTTAATAAACAATGGAGTGAGCGATAGTTAATTGGTTTATGGATAGTAGGTTGGATAATTTTATATAAGTGCAGTGGTGTGATCTGTAAGGATGGTTTATAGCAAATCTAGCTATTTTTATTCCAGCAGGTCTCTAATTTGTTTGTCAGTTTTTCTGAGATTTGTGAATACAGGGGAGGTGTATAGAAGGGCACAGAGTAAATGTGTCCTGGCTATGGAGTAGTGGGTGGTGTGTGTTAGGGATGTTTTGGATCTGTAAAGTGTGCCAAGCTTTATGTGAACCTTTTTGATGGATAGTGATAAGTGTTTGTCAAATTTTAGACAGTTATCAATTGTGACACCAAGGAGTTTGGTGTGTTCTACAGGTTCAGTTTTGGTATGGTTGGAGGAGTAGATGGTAAAAGGGGGAAGGTGGTTAGGTGTTCTGGTAGTAGAGAATAGCATTACTTTTGTTTGGACTGAGTATGAGTTGGTATTCTAAGAGATAGTTTTCTATGTCGAACAGGGATTTTTGGGTTCTTCAAGGAGTTCTGTAAGGGATGGAGCTGAGCAAATCAGGGAAGGGTCATCGGCATATTGTACAATGGAGACTGGATGAGTGGCAGTGCAAAGTTGATTGGTGAAAATGTTGAAGAGCAATGGACCAAGTATTAACCATTGTGCCGCACCAAATAAAATGGGTATTAGGGTAGAGAGTTCATTTTGCCACTTGATAACTTGCTGGTGGCCTGTAACCTGGGGGAGATGTAAGGAAGTTAGTTCCATGAGTAATTTTTGGTGTGATACTGTGTCAAATGCCTTAGACATGTCAAGGAAAAAGATGCGAGTTGGCCATTGTTTCTGATTTCATTGATAGTACTGGTGAAACTGATTAAAGTGGAAGTGGTAGTAGTACTGTGTTTGGGTCTAGAACCATGTTATGAATTGGATAGTAGGTGATTACATACTACTAGACAGTGAAGGAGTTGAGTGTGTATGCATTTTTCAAGGATTTTTGCTAGGGGTGGAAGTATAGCAATTGGTCTATATTTTGGGAAGTCCATTGAGGAGCTGCCTTTGTGCAGAGGAATAATGTGAGAAATTTTCCAGAGCTTGGGGATATATTGTTCAGAAATAGATCTGTTTATTAGGAGAGAGAGATGGGATAAGAGATGGCATCTGCTGCTAGTCTGAGAAATTCACTGGGAAGTAGGACAGCAGTGAGGGTTGTCGGTTTTAGTTTGAGTAGAAGTTTTTTAATTGTGCTGGTTTGTATTGGTGTGATAGAAAACAATTTAGGTTAGGTACTGATACAGATGGTATTGTTAGTGGAGTTTGGCTGTTGTTTTTTTACCAGGGATAATACTGAGTTGAAGAAGCGTTGGTTAAATTATTAAGCTGTACTATCTGTGGTATTTGTAGTGGTAGGAGATGGCGTAGTGGATTGACTGGGAATAAGTAGTTGTTTTAGGGCTCTCCCAAATTTTGGGGGATTGTTTTGGTGATTCTGTTGGACTGTGGTGTAATAGATCTTCTTGTTATTATGGACTTGTTTTTTGGCATGTTTTTTTAATTGTCGATAAGAGTTAAGGGAGGTTTGGTTTTTGATCATTTGATATTGATACCAGGTTTTTTTCTCTCTGCTTGAGGAGTTGCTTGGTGTCCTTTCTTAACTATGGTAGACATTTTGATTTGACACATACTTTCCTAAAAGATACCAGACTATTTATAACACCAAGGAAAGTATTATAAACTATTCAACTGTGGAGTCAAGGTGGCAGTGTTTTAGAGGGGTCCAGTTACATTGTTTTACGAGTTATTTAAACGTTTCAGAGTAGAAATTTCTTTTGTAGTGGACATATTTTAATATGGTGTTTTTTGGTGGGTTAATTCTGTGCCTAATGAGGTAGGTGAATCAATGGTCATGGAGACTATCTGGGAGGCAGCCAGTGACGTGACCAAGATGGTCCAGGATTCACTGCTTGTCACTATGTTTATCAATTCTGGTTGGGGTGCATATTATTTGGGCAAAACCATAGAAATTAATAAAGTTGGTAGGGTTATCAGAGGAGCAGGTGGACCAATCCAAGTTGAAGTCTCCCATTATAATAGTTTCCTGATTAAAAGCAGAGGCAGGCCAGCTGAGAAGGTTTGCAATTATAGAGGGGTTATTACCTGGAGGGATATAAGTAGCTATTATTACAATTTTTTTAAATGTACCTGGAGATGGGAGACTAATATTTCTGAATTTAATATGTCTGGGGAATTCATACACAAGGTGATCCAATTTGAGTGTGCCCTTATACACTATGGCACTGTCACCATCTGCTTGTGTGTTCTGTCATGTCTGTGTATATTGTAGCACTGGGTCAGTATTTTGGTATTGTTTATCATTTGGTTTGAGACATTCTTCTGTTATAATTACAATGTCTGGAGAGTATAGGTCAAGGCCATGTGAAATTCATGAACTTTATTTAAGATGCTTCTTAGATTCATATTTAATATTAGGACTCTGAGTTGTTGTGTGTTAGAGTACTGCTGTTGTGAGACCTTGTCCTGCCATGTAGTGGAAGGGCAGTTGGTTTCTGGGGTTGTGGGCCTAGATTGAAATATATGTCTCCACATAGTGTAAGGTGATTGAGACTAAATGGAAATAAGTGTATAATTTTGGGTAGAACTCTAATAAATTACAGAAATGGTAAGGTTTGAGCTAGAGCTGAGAAGACATGGCAATGCTTGTGAAAGTAGAACTGGCTGGAGTGGTGACTGAATTAGGTGGTGAGTGGATGTTAGTGATGTGGTGTTTGTTATAGGAGGTGGTGTGGTAAGCTGTGATGAGTAAGCATCGGAGTAGTGTGTGTTGTAGTAACATTTTAACTTAATGTAAAGATAAAGAGGTATCTGTGAGAGAGGTAAAATGGGCTAGTTGTAAAGGTTTGAGTCCTCACTATAGGGAGGAACGCAGAGAGTGTCACTAAGATTGGGTTAGATAGTATTTGGTAAGGGGTATTGTGATTGACTTGAAAGAAGAGTTGTGATAGGTTAGTTTGGTAGTGGGTGTGTTTGCTGGCTACCTATATGTGTATGTGTAGGTGCAGTGGGGGTGGGTGGGAAATGAGGGTAGGGGAGTGGAGTGAGCTGTAGTGTAGAGCCAATTTTACAAAAAAAGCTTTTGTCAGATTTCAAGCTATAGAAACCCTTTGCTGAGTATTATAACCTGTATCTTTTAATGTGATTACATCATTTGCAGACTACATAAAACCTTCACTGGCTTACTGTAAAATGTAATATTAAATGAGATTCCTTAAAGGTCTTGGTAACTGTATCAATCTACTTTCCCATCTAGTTACATTTCCATTTAATGCGAGATAGTGACTGTTACAGGTTCTGCTCAAATTAAATACAATGCAAGCACATTCCACTTTGGTTCCTCAATGACGGCTAGTGATGTCGTTCACCTACGGTCACTACATAACCTACTGGACATCAGTTCTTTTCCGTGTGGTACAAAAAAACACCACTGAACAGTATTTCTATCTATGCTTGCACCAAATATTAACATTTAAGTCAGTCCAAGCAACAGCACTCTAAGTTCAATACTTTGCTTCTTAAGAGAAGTACAAAAATTAAATTTAGTACACAAAGCAATACTAGGACAGTAATTCCAGCTATGATTGCACCAAATATTCACCTACTGTCTACAGCCTATGCAGCAGCACACTTAGTACAGTACTTTGTTTCTTATTAGAAGTCTAAAATACAAATACTTGCAGTTGTAACACTTAGCAGCATAGCACAAGATGTCATGGATTAGGCCAGCAATGGAACAAATTTAAAAATGGAGCTAACTGGTACGGTAGCTTAAGAAAACTTGGACCATACTTTAGGTGATGGGGGGAGGGGTTACATTCAGGTACAGGTGGAATCAATTTAACCAATTAATGAACTTGCCTGTGGCATGCAAGAAGTTAGAAAAACTACCAGCCACAATAACCAGAAAAGATGGTTTGTACATTCCAAGTTAGTTATAGCTGTTGGAACCACTTTTGCTGTTCAACTGATTAGAACTTGATAATATGATAATGATAACACATTGCTACTATCTAATCACAGGTATCAGGCTGGTACAATTAGCATACTCTTTTAGGATTTTTAATTTTCAAAAATAGGAACTGAGTGAAAGAGCCAGTAGCATAGGGCTAGGACTGACTGTATAGATATGTGTAACTTACAAACTACGTGGGGTAAGGAATTTTTCCTGCCGCTATCCCTAGCAACATGCTCTGCAGTCAAAAGCAGAAGTTAAATTTCTTTTCAGTGATATTTTAGATACTTTGTTTTGTAACTAGACTGTCTTCACCACCACAAATCTAGAGGTTCTGGTCTTTGGTATTTCATGTAGAGGTCACAAATACAGATGAATATGGGGGTGACCCTACTTTAGGTTTAAGTGGAGAGTTAATCTCCTTTGTAACTAGACTGTCTTCACAGCCATAGTTCAAGAGGTTCTGATCTTTGGTATTTTATGGAAAAGTCAAAAATAAAGAGGGTTGTGTTATTTGCAGTTGTTGTCTTCTTCACCTTAAGTGACTATGATTTTCAGCATTCACTGGAGTGGTATACTGATGAATGTGATGTGGCCAAATGTGAAGATGAAAATTGGTTTACTGATGTTTTTGCAACATTACCTATCCAGACAATAATAAATTGGCAATAAAATGCCAGTGCAGTTTTATGTTAGCCATAAAGGTACTTTTATGCAGGTGCCCAGCTTCCCAGTTAGCCATTACTATGTTGGCAAAATTTGGTAACATATTAGCTTGCACTGTTCCCCCCATTTTATCCAACAACAGTATTTATTGACAAAAAACAAAGAAATTACAGTTTAAAAGGTTTGGCATAATGGTGAAGATCTTAACCTCAAAAAGAACAACAGAAGTGAACGAAAACACAGCAAGGACAACAAACAATAATTATTAAAACATTCACGATTTAAAGGATAAAACAATAAAACCAGTCAATCAATCTAAATGTTAACACTTTCATATATCAAGTGTATGCTTCACCTCACAGATGCAAGGTGGAGGGTTTGATTCTAATCTCTGGTTATTGGTTTGGCTTGTAATAGTCTTTATTTACTTATAAACCTTAGAAACAATTTCTGCTTATGTGCAAGGCAGCTCTATATCCTTAGAAGAAAGTCTGGAATGCTAACTTAAATAACATAACAAACCCTTAAAACCTGTATCATGAGGTAAGGATGAGTACAAGATATTACATCTACAGTTCCAATAGAATAACCATGTGCCCACTTGTTTATCCAAAATGTTATGCCATTTCATATACTACAGTTCTGAAGACATGAAATACATGATTTGTAATAACCTGCACAAGGTTCTGAGAAGTAGCTCAGTGTTTGTTAACAGGGAGGCTTGTGCATTTAAAGATTAGAACAGAGCAGCTATTCCAGTCATGCAACTGAATACTAGACTCCAAAACCAGTTTTTTTTTTTTTTTTTTTTTTTTTTTTTACAAAATGTGTAAATACATAAGATCCTGTGATTGATTTTCAACAAATGAATAGAAGTTTTGACACCAGGAGTACTTGAATTGCAATTCCCACGGTATCAAGAGTATAAGAGCATTAGTAATCTATTAAGAATTGTAACAGATGTTTTATTTAAACATTCCACTGTATATAATAATTTAACAGATTTTATTTTCATATTTTGGATGATGTCAAAAAATTATGGAAGATATGTTGATATTAGCAATATGTTAGAAAAAAAAAAAGAGTTATTTTGGTAGCTAAGGTTAGACACTGACAATATGCCAGGACTTTATGTTTAGTTTAACATAAAATGACTGCTTAAAGCTAGATCTTTAAAGTAGCATTTGCTTTCATGTGACTGAATACAGAATATGGGCATTGTCACTTTAAATAAGAGGGATATGCAGCATGGGCTATGTTTTTAAATCAACTTAAATATACTTTTCAAACCAGATGAATGTAAGTTAGGTAAACCGAACCTGGAATTCCTTCAATAGCAACTAATCCATACAAACCAATGGTATACTGAAAAGGATCTAAAATTAAATGCAAAAAAAGTGCAATATGATCACTTTGGCTAATGAGCTCCCCTGTACAGCTTACAGACTAGTCAACAGCCCACTTCAGATAAACAGGGTCATCGAAATCTTAGTACTATACTTGACAGCTTCCTCTCCTTAGTAATCAGGAAATCCTTATGTCTAGTAAAACTGGTTTCTAGAAGGATCTCATCCAAGTTTAAAGAAGAGATCCTCCTGCTATACTCAGCACAAATCAGACAAATTATTGAAAACAATGCCCCCTAATGTGTGTACTTATGCAGGCACATGACCCTGCTAGAAAGACTGCAGAAGTAGCTAACAAAAAAGATTAATGGTCCAAAGTCCATTGGTTTCCAAAAAGGAGTTGAGGCATTGTCCCTATATTCAATGTCTTATACACTCCGACAGAGTGGTCTTTGTCTTGCATTCTGTGCTATGAAGGACACCCCACCATCCTTGAACACTCCCATCTGCACAAGACAAATAGCTCCCTAAATACTAGAACTAAGGATTTAAATATCCACCAACATAGAAATAAAACACAACAGAGTGACAGGTATATTATCCAATATTTACTTCATCTGTGGAAAAACTTCCCTTGCATGCAAAAAAGAGCAACATTTTTATTTTATTTATTCTTTTTATATTTTTATTTCCTTTGTTGACCAGGTTAGACCCACTAGCTAATGCCCCTGTTCACTGGAGACCTGAAGTGGTATTTATACTACTAAATGAAAGTTGACCAGGACATCAGAGTACTTCCCCTACTGAGTGATGACATGTGCCATGCATTCCATTTCTAAAGCGGTGGTGACTGGGAAGAATGGTAAGTTAACACTCATGAAGCCTATTCAGCAACATCTTTAATTAATACATCCAGTTTCACATAGTACTGATGGTACTGTAGATTTGGAAGATTGGTTTACAAAGAAATAGTTTGCTATGGAATGTGAGGATGAATGTAACAGTTCAGAAAAATCTGAGGAAGTTCAAATTGTAACCCTGCAATCCAGAGGGTTTCCAAATACTGTTTGTATAGGTTCATAGGTTGGTACTAGGCTATCGGCCCTAGGGCCTATACAAGCCTAGCCATAACAATTCCCTGGCTATTTCTTCCCACCGTATTTACTTCCCTGGATTCCTTGGAAGATTTAATTCAACAGGATGAAACAGATGATGAGAAAGTGTTCTTGTGTGGTGCTTTTATGGATAACATGGAACAAACACAACAATGAGAGTGTCTGATAACTACAAAGACAGAGTGCTCACATCCAGGAAAACAGCAATTGACATTTGCAGAAGTAGTCAGTGATGGCATAAAAGTCGACCATTTTAATACTCTTGAAGGGAAGCTAAATCCAGAATATAAACCAGTGGTAAGACTTTAAGCCAAACATCATCATTCTCTTAGATATAAAGGTTGAAGATGTTCGAGCCTTTATACTTTTAGGAAAACAGACTTTTTGTTATTTATTGTTTGTGACAGCTGTAACTCTGCACAAACCTATGAGAAAGTGGGACAAAAACGGAATGACTAGACCTATTTCTTCCTAAACTTTGACAATTAAAAAGAAAGCACATATTCATTTTAATATCGACTTAGAGACGTCTACTTTAAAACTTTGTTTTTGAAACAATACTGTACAGATGCTATGACTTAACTAAAAGAAAAGATGATAGAGGTGTTTGGACTTGGGTGTGAGAGTGTGTGAAGATTTAGAAAATCATTGAAGGGGAAAATTTAACATTTACCAAGTATATGCCGTGATAAACAACTGCAATTAGAGGTAATATGGAATAATCATGTTTGATGGAATTTTGAAGTGGACACTTGTTCTGGAATTGCCATCTTATTTAAGCATACTAATACTCAAATTTTAGATCATATTATTGTCCTTGGAAGGATATCAGTGTTGGATATTAGGGGTAATTATTAACCCTTTCATATTATTATTTATGCCTTTACTTATGTGCCAAAAAGGAATAGCTTATTTACACTTTTGAAGCCATATGTGATTGTTAACATGGGCATGATTATTACAGGTGATGCTTAACTGTAACCTGAGGAAAACACACCAATAAAAACAAAGATGTGAAACAGATGCAAGATATGATGCAGCTAGGACATGTATCATTTGGGAAATATCAAAAATATACTTACGAAAGAGTGCATCTCTGGACAGAAATTTATTATGTGTTATTTTCTGAATCATTATTAGAATTCAAGGAGGATGAAATACCTGTTAAATTTTCTGATCATGGTGGCATTTGGGCAACTTTTGACTTGAATGGAGATGTAATTAGACAAAGGAAAAGAATTAGGAAATTAAATGGAGTGAAAGTGAATTATAATGATTTAGATAGAGCAACTAAGCAGTTATGGGAGGAACATTATATAATACTTACATGCAGTGGTTGATGGCTTATCAGATAAAATATAAGTCCTCATTTCAGGTATTAAAAAAAATTACAGCGTAAAAAAGTTAAATACAAGAACTTAGGTCATACTGTGCTAACTCTATAAAAAGTATTTAATAAAAGTTCAAGGTATTTATAAAGAAAATAGAGGTTGAGTTAAATCTTTCTTAAAAATGACAATTTTAATACAAGGTGCCAAAGAATATATTTGTCCTTTCTTAGGAAAACAACGTAAGCAGAAACACATGACAATTGATGCTATTAATCTGGAAGATGGAAACATGATTTGGAATCAGTCTGATACTGAACATGAGATGGTGTGGTATGCAGAAATGCAATATAGTTATATAGAGGTTGATCTTAATATAAACTGGAAAGTTTAAACATTTAAGCAAGAAAATAATGCCAGACTAATTGGTTACAGATGTCAGTTTAGATGAACTTTTAGATATTTTAAAACTTGATGATACTACTGCTGTTGGATCACATGGTGTAGGTTACACATTTTATAAAAACATGGTTTTGCAGCTGCAGCAATGTTTGGTTACACTTTTCAATGAATGGTTACATAATGCATTTGTGGAAGAATCCATGTGTAAGGGTATAATTAAATTAATTTGGAAAAAAGTTGATAAATGTATTTTATGAAATTGGAGACACATTACTTGATGAATGCAGAATATAAATTACTCATGAGGATACTACAAAAAAGACTGGAAAACATTTGTTTTGAAATATGTCAGGAAGGTGTTTTTGGAATTAAAGGTAGAAACTCACAAATTATTATTAAGGAAATAATCTACAACACAGTGGGCAGGAATGAAGTATTTCATATTGTAGGATGCGATGTAGAAAAATCCTTTGACAACATAGTTCATGCTCAAGTATGCAGTATATTATGAGTGTACGAGTTAGATGCGCTTATCATATAGCTGATTCAATCAGTCTCTGAAAAATCTAGTGTGTTTACTGATAAAACAATGGCTCTCATAAGACATACAGATTTATAGGGGGATATGACAGGAATGCCCTCTTAGTGGTGTTTTATTTGAATTAATAATTAATGTTATCATATATAATGTTACTGTGGGATTGGAAGGTAAAATATATTGTTTCTGCAGATCACTTTGATTTCCTCTACTTATATCATATGCAGATGATGTGACCATTTTTGCTAAAGATATTTCATGGTTAAGACATATTGTACATAAGTTGGAGATTTGGTTAGGATTTGTATACTTACAGATAAACTGACAAAAAGTAAAGGTTTTGAGTAGCTTTCCAATTTGTATAATATAGTGTTTAATAGAAATTAATTTAACATTTTTGGTGTAATCACTGGAAAACATAAGTTAATGCAAACACAGTGGGTGAATATTTTAGATTAGAAACGATGTATAATACAGAAATGGAAATTATTTAAGCTTAGCTTTAGTAAGGAAGTGCATTTAATTAATTGTTATATTAGGTAAATTAAGTTATTTAGGTTAATTTCTTCCTTTCTTAGTGACTTAGAAAGTCCATTATTACAAGAAGAGAATTTCAATTTTCGGGGAGATCAAAATTCAATTCCATTAAAGGGGCATAATTTTTAGTAAAAACATGAACATGTTAGATTCAATTAAAAAAAATCCAATAATATTTCTTCCATATTTATTTTTTAAAACATACTTGCTCTTCTTCAATATCAGGACAACAATTTCAGTTTTACAAATGAAATATTGTGATGTGTGGGAGAGTGTAACAAGATAAAAAGGATAGTAACAGAATAGGGTGAAGCTAAACAATTGATAAAAAAGTTAAGACAATGGAAGATAAATGTTTATATGTTACAAGATAATAGAAATTTTTTTTTCTTGTTGTTGTTGTGTCTTTCGGCTTTTTCCCGGTTAGGGGTCGCCACAGCGGAACTCCAGTCCGCTAATGATTGGTAGTTGATTTTTACGTGCCAAGTTACCAGCCCTGACGCACAGCCTTCAACGAAGGTACGCCCATTCACGCAGGTCTTCATGCATAAGACGCTCTAGCTGAGAATCGAACTGGACAGCGTCTTACTGTGAGGCGACAATGCTACCGCAGCACCACCACCGCGTATTATCATACCAACAATTTCTATTATCTTATTATTACAAGATAATAGAAATTGTTGGTATGAAAATGTTATGAATAATTTTTATTATATTGACTAATGGAAATAATTTCTAACTAATTTACAACATGCTATTCAGAAAAGGAGAAAAAATCATTTTTGGTATGAAGGCACAATTTCATATAGAAATCAATGTTTTATAAATTAATAGTCATAGGGTCTGTGCTATATAAAGCATTCTCACAAAGATAATGCAGTGTTACTGAAACTATGGAACATGTCTTTTTGGAATGTCCTAGAGTGATAAAATTATGGGAAAAAATATGATTATCCTTGTATCTCAGATTTAAGTGGCATTAATATTGAAAAAAATAGTATATATTTGTATGACAATAATTTAAGTAACACTATTGATGAGGTAGATAAACTTTGTATGACAATTATTCATAATATGTGGCAAGCTAGGATGAAAGGATTACTTGTATAACAAATTTTGGAATGTGAATGAAATTATCTGGGCTGTATGATTTTGGTTATTGCAGAAAGAGTTGGGGTTGAAGTTTGATTATTTCTTTCTGTGTATAATAATTTCTTTCTGAGTATAATACTTGGATATATTTTTATTTCTATTTTGTCTGTATTTTTATTTTTTATGTATTTATTCTTTTTATTTATGTTATTTATGATTTATATGTTAAATGGATTTGGTTTTATAAATAATGTACCCCTTACTTTTTTAGTAGTTGCTTTCACATCCACCTGAGCTACCCCATCTCAAGCAGATTGGACTTCAGAATAATGTCTCATCCAAAGTACAGCACTCTCAGAAGTGCAGCACCCTATCCCCATGCTGCACTGCAGTGTCAGCAACTTGAAAATTAATCTAATTACTTACCTGCCTTCTTTTCAAAATACCCATAACAATCTTCTGAACGAATTCACCAAATATTACTTTTATCAGGCTAGTATCGAATTTGGTGACATAGGATTATACTTGGCATTCTTAAAGATTAACCTCAATAACTGGATAGACATCCATAAATTCATTCTAGGACTAATCTGCTTTGCCCTTCTAGAAGTAAGGTACATTCCTGAGGGCAGGTATTGGCAAAAGTTATATAGTCTCATGGCTTAGATGCTTTGTAGTTCCTATAATCCTATGACTCTAAATCTTTTATTCTGATGAAGTATTTGTTTAATAAAGATGAAGTGCTAAATCAAGTTTTCGCTATTGTTCTTTTATATAAGTCTTACTCTTTTTGTAAAAATATAATTATAACTGGCTGTCTTCATTTCTACTGTATCAAAACAGTGATAGTGGTTCTTGGTGGTTTCCTTAGATATTTGGCATAAATAAATGCAACATTAAACTTCTTAGCCAACATTTCATTCATGTTGTAGCAGAAATAAATCTAGTTTGAATCTTCATCTTAGCTGAAGAGTATAAACTGTGGACTTCTGGCATTGAAAAACTAAAAGTAGAAAGTTTTGCAAGATGACAAAATCGATTTCTGTATTACTTTATTTATGAAAGTTATTTATTTTGACAGATTGTTATTCATTTACTCTGTGTAACCTTTTACTTATTTTTATGTTTACATAATGCTAACTGAATAAATGGGATGGTCCTTAGGCCATTTTCAGTTACAGTCCATACAATGAGAGAATACATGCAGTGCAATTGCAATTGTTTAGTAATGTGTTAATACAATTATTATACAGTCACTATGAGTTACATAATTTTAAATACTCTAACAGTAAAACATTATAAAATCAGAAAACTTGCCTTTGAGAAGCCAGAGAAATTGCAAATGGCAATGTAATTATGTGCTGTATTCCAGAGTCCATGTATGTTTGACTGTACGCATAAAGTCCTAATTGATTGCTTTACAATGGTTTCTCAGACTTCTAGGGATAGAGCTGTATATAATGTAAGAGGTTGTAAGAAGCATAGAAGAGCTGAGTTGTCAGTAGATACCCTACGGAAGTAATGGAAGTCTTAACTTTACTAATGTAGCTTTAGATTGCTTGAAAGATAATATTGCAGTTGTTTCATTGTTTAGTTAAGCCTGACTCTTTGTGACCTCAAGGGCTTTAGTTTGACAAAAACTGTTTCTTTCCATTCTTGCAAATTCATAGTTATTGCTTCAGTAATGCTGTCTATCCATCAACTTCTGTCTCGCCCTTCTTCCTTCTATCTTCCCTCTTCAGTGTTTTCTCCACTGAATCCTGTCTTTATACTATGCAACTAAAATATGTGTGTTTTAGTTTTACTATTAGGTTTTCCCGTGAACATTCTTGCTTTCTCCCCCTTAGGTACTGACTGATTTGATCTTCTTGCGGTCCATGGAATTTTCAGACGTTTTCTCCAGTGCCACTGTTCAAAAGCATTAATTTTCTAGTGCACAGCCTTACTTATAGTCCATTTCTCGCAGCCAAATTTTATTATAATATGAAAATGAGACTACCACAAAGGGAAGGACAGGTCCACTTATAGGTATGCCCCTTGCATAAGGAAGGGGGTGTCCTCTGTAAATGACCTATTGTACATCCTCTCCCCAGCACTGAATTGAATATGTGTAAGTGGGACTGGGGGAAAAAGAGAAAAGGATGTGAACTTCCCCTAATGGCTGTATAAATTATGGCCCTTCATGGTCAACGCTTGCCCCGATAAAGGGAAATAAATGGAACAACTGGTCAGGAGGGGATAATGGTTGACAGACGGTGGGATAAAATACCTACCAAAAACATATTCATGTAAGACTTGGTCAAAAAGGAACAACTGAGTGAAAAAAATATAAGGCTATCTACTAATGAGATTAGTCAGCAAGTAATATTAAAGATCAATCCATTATCTTTAAAGCAGGTATAGTTAAAAGCATCTTTAAGGTATATAATAAGATTTTTTTCTCAATAACTAGTGTGAATTTCTTGTGCCAGTTCTGTGATGTATATGAGTAAAGCCCTGACTACATTGCAGATGACAAGGGTTTGAATAGCACCTCGGACATGTGTAAAAGCTGGTGGGGGAGGGATAGGAGTAAGCAGCTGTTGCCCTATTGCCAATCTGGTGGTGGAAAGGCAGCTCTGGTCCACAATTTGGATGACACCTAGCAGGAGCACTGGGTGTAAAATCACTGGATCATGGGCCTAGGAAGCATCTACTACCACTATACCACAAGATCTAGCATGCATTGGTGCACAGAGATGAGAGGGGGTACTTTACAGGACAAGTAAGCTGGCCCATACACTACCACCCAATCACCAATAGGAGAATTAGTAGGCTGATTTGGCTTTACAGGCAGGACAAAATGGTCTGGAGGCCTCTTGCCTTATCTGTGAATGCTCATCTCTCACCCAGCATAATGAATAGAACAAACGGGTGTAGGTAGTGGAGACACTAGGTAAGATCCTACATTATCATTATAGCGGTGATGTGGATAAGATGGCCCTTCAGTCTTAAACTTAGCATAAGCCTATGACCTTAAGTATTTCCTGACACATGATCATCAGCTTTTACAGTATGGGTTCTCCAGGATGCAGACAAGTTCTCATCAAAATAAAGCTATCATTTTACAATTTATTAGTACACTGATAAAAATTCTGGCTGTTTATTAGCATTTGCTTTTGCTATACAGTAGACTGTGAAATATGTGTGGCATTCTGCCATATGTATTGATCCCAGTAACAAGTGCTATGGACAGTAATGACTGTGGACCAGAAAGACTAACAACTACAGATATTCTCCACCTGCTGACTTCAGAGTTGATGCCTTTACTACATACTATTTACCACATGAAAATGTCTGCAACACAAATAAGAAGTAAACAGTGTGGATGTAAGTTGTACTGTTCATAGACCACCGATTACATTTGTCGATCATATGAAATTAGTTAAACTCCTTTGTTTGATGTGTTCAGTCTAAAGCACTTTGCTCATGTCTCACAGCAGTAGTATCTGAGCTACAGTATGAATTATATGAATAGTATTTATTTAATGCTGTTTTAGACTTTTTAGTTTCTCCTTAGCTGAGTTTTCATTTGGATTCCTTGTAGTCGTCATCATTATCTCCCTTTTTCCCATTATTCGGGGGGGTACATTTTGTCCACTGTCTTCATTTTTCTTGATTTATATTTACTCTTATACCTTCTTAAACAGTCACGCCTGCCTTTTGCAGGGCTTCTGTCATGCAGTCCATCCATCTCTTAGCTATATGACCCTATCTTCTTTTACATTCTTGTTTTCTCTCCCCATATATCAGCTGTACCAAATCCTCTTCTGTTTTCATGCACATGTAACCAAACTACTGTTATCTGTTCTTGTTGGCTTTCTCTGTTATTGGAGCTGCTTTGACTTCTGCTCTGATGTCTTCATTTCTACATCTGTCCCATGTTGTGCATCCTACCACCCTTCTCAGGCACTTCATCTTCGTTACCTCAAGCTTCCTCAGCTGTTTTACCTTTGTTCCCCAGGCATCTGTGCCATACATAAGAAATGGTTTCATCGCTGTATTGTATACCTCACTCCAGCGTCTTCAGTATTCTGACACAATGTAATTATGTGCTTTGTGTCAGTTGGCTGCAGCCCCTCTGATTCTAGTGTTAACCTCTTCATTCAGATTTCCATCCTCTTTAATAATACCTCCCCAACACATGATGCTGTTAACCGATTCCACTATTTCTCTTCTGTCTTAATGTTTAGCTTTTTTCTGATTTCCTCCATTTACTGCCATGACCACTGTCTTTTTCTGTACTCGTTTTCATCTTATGTACCTTCAGTTTTACATTTCAGTCTTGTGTTATTTGGTCACATTTCTGTTTAGTGTGCTTGTAGTGTGACATTGTCTACAAATAGTAGCTTTGCTGATTTGTCTCCTCTGACCTGTTTGCTGATATAGTCCACCACCAGTATAAACAGGAGTGGACTCCTTAGATTTGAACCTTGATGCATATACATTCCCAGCTCAGAACACCTCTGTAAGTCCAACACTAATTATGCTTATATCATTCAGTCCATGCATATAGCTTTCACTAATTCTACCGATGTTTCCTGAGACTTTGAGCCATTGCAGATACACCCAAAGCATCTTACTTAGGACTTTTGTCATATGATTTCTCCAAGTCTCGGAATGCCAAGTTGGACTCTATCTTATCTCTAGCTTCTTCTTCTTCTCTATCTGTTGTACAAAAAACATTGTGTCAGTTGCACTTCCATACTGATCTGAATTCAAACTGCCTTCCATGTTGCTGCTTATCAGTCACACATGCCAGCCCTTTTATGCAGAGTGACAGGAGTTTGTTACCCCCTACTGCCTACAGGTGTGAATATCCCCCACATTCTTGTACACTGTCTAGCTCCAATTATCTGGCATATACCTATCTCTCTACACCTTAGTGAGTACCCGTAGGAGCCATTTCTTCCATAACATATCCAACATCTTGACTGTATTTGCCATGACTTCAGCCAAGTCTGCCACTTTCCCTGTTTCATCTTCCTTACTTCGTCTAGGATGGACGTTCCTTGCTCTTCCATTGTAGGCTGTACATTTGTCGGTACAGCTTCTGCTGAGTTTTCTTTATTCATAAGCTTCTTAAAGTACTCCTTCCATCTGCCCTTGATACCCTCTGGACTTCTGATTAGTATGATCATATTGTATTGTTTCTGGCATTACTTATGAATGGTGTCTGCTGACTATCTGTTTATCTTTCTGTCATTTCCTTGTAACCTGAGAGCTTCTTTGTGTCATCTCCTGTGTCCCTTTCGGAAGCTGTTAGAATTTCTCTACTGCATTCTTTTTGCCAGTGTGACAGCTGTCTTAGCCTCTTTATTAACCAGCCAGTATACTCTGTTAATCTGGTTTCTTTTCTGTCTCCCAAATTTTTCCTGCATTCCTTCTTTCGTTTAATAACTTTGTGCACTTCTGCATTCCACTACCAACTGTCCTTATCTACCTTGTTTCCATTCCGCTTCAGGCACTTACCTGTTCTATGGTCTTCATACATGCTGTTTTGAGAAACTGTCATTCTTCCTCTTTGACTCTGCCTATTTCCTGTTCTTCCTGAGGTGTTACAGCCCTGAATATTCCCTTGAAAACATGTCCTTTTAGTCTGTGTTGATCTTGGAACCTTTTCTGATCACTGCTTACAGTTGATTGTGGCCACCAGTGGTTTATACTGGGAGTTGTTTCACTAGGGATTTTGTAATAACTGATTTTACCTTTCCTTTCTAGGAGGAAGTCTGTCTGAATACGAAGTCTGCTTGTGAATGTCTGTTGGTAAAAAAAGTGTTGGCCACCATTAGGCTGTTCACCAGACAGAAGTCTTACATGGCCTTTCATTCATTATTTCCAAACAATGTGGACCCAGGCGATCCTGATATCCTACTCTGTCGGCCCTTCTATGAGTATTCATATCCCATATGGAATGTTCTGTATTCCCTCTTTGTGATCTTAGTTTTATGTTGTGAAACTTTCCATATCTGGGTGCCTTTGCTTGTATTTGTCTTCAAACATCTCTGGAGCTGCTTTTTTTGAATTGATTAGTTTGGCGTTCTCCTTTTCATAAATATTACACCATACCAGATTTATCTCTTTTCTTCTCATGTCCATGTTTTTTTATATACCTTTCAAAAATCTCTAGGTTTTGTTCTTCATATTTTCTTACTTCCTCAGTCGTTTTTTTTCCAAACAGCCTGAGGTTCTTGGTCTGTATAATATTTTTCATTAATCTGTTCTATTAATGAGCACAAATTTGCATTTGAAACTTTCGGCAGTTTTCTTGTGCAAGTAGCCTAATGGTTAAGATTTTTGCCTTACAAACACAAGGTGCAGGGTTTGAGTCTCACAAGGGATAATTGGCTAGGCTTAAAATGGCTTGCAAGGGCAGTTAGCTTAGTACTAATCTATAAACCTATAAGTATTTTTGTTTCCTCTAATTTCTCTCTTAATCTTTTTGAATATCTTCTAGCTGGAAATTCTGGGCCTCTTGCATAATAATAATTATACATAATTTCTTTCTTATCCTCAGCAGTTCACTCTGTCATCTTCATGGCTCTTTTTTGGCCTGTCAGTATTTGTGTTTTTTGTGGACTACTACTTCTTTCTTCTACAATGGGGGGGGGGGTCCTCCCCTAAGCCTGGCCTAATCCCATTGTAGGAAATTACACTGTCATTTTTTCCAGTCCTAGCACCAATACACCTATCAGGATTGGGCACTTTTTTATCCTGGGACTTGTGCACCCAACCCAGCTGTCTTTTTTATCTTTAACCTACTTCTGTTCATGATATATGCTATATAAGATGCAGTCAATACAGTCTAAGTATCATCTTGGTGAGATTTTATAAAAAAACAGGGTGTACTCACCAAGACTTGAAGATGAATTCAGTTCCAGCAATATTATTCTCCTTTGCTTGCTGATTTTATCAATTGCCCATCCGGACCCCATCTCTCCATTCAGACCCCTCTCTCCATCTAGACTTAAGTCACCCTGTGCTGTAACACGCATGCCTATATCATGCACTGCAGTATTCATGTATGGGTCACTAGAAGCACTACAGACTGATGTTATAAGCACACATACATGTATTGGTTCTCCTTTACATAATTATGTTCCAGTTACTTGCAACTCAGATACTCACAGCTGATGTTCTTCTGAGTATTTTAGTATAAGAAACTCAGAGACTTGATCTCTAAATGTACTTTCTCTGAGTTGGTACAACCTTGGAGGTAGTACATTTAGAGATCAGGAATGTGGGGCAGTGCCCCTGTTTTGGCAGGGGTGCCAAGCACCCTACAAAAAATACTTTAACTTGTTTCTGATCACAAGTGCAAGTAATTACATGTGATTGGCAGCAAGTTAGTGGAACTCAAGTAAATGGCACTCAAGCTGTTAAAGTAGACGAACATGTAACAGAACAATATAGCATCTGCATATAGCAAGTTTAAATGGGCATTCCTCAGTATGGGTATCTGTAGCAATTTCTCCACTGTACAGCCCTTTTCACATTGCACAACCATCACATGGAAATGTTGCTCATAGACAGTGCAGCTGAGAAGAGTCTTCAGTGCCTATTAGACCCAGAGAGAAGCCATGCAAATACATTAGGTACTAATATGATAACTGCTAATAGGTGCATATATATAGCTTTAACACATCTATCTCCAACGTACCATTTTGTGAATGGTGCCATGATGTTTTATGTCTGATATATCTGAAAACATACTCAGGATGTGCTGCAGAACTGTCAGTAATCCATAACAGTGTGTGAGTATGTCAAGGTTTATCCGCAGTTAGTATGGCTTGATCACAAGGGGAAAGCCTGAGTGATTAACCAAAGGCAACCATGGGTATATCTTGATATAGTCATATATAGTCATAGATTATTAGTGTTATACAATGACATTATTTAAAAAGGAAATTGCTTACCTTTCTTTAATAATGTGTTTATATAACGGCACTTCAATCATCTTCTGCTTGCTGATGTCCTTCACATGCATATGAGCATGCACAGGGTACTTACGTTTACATGCTTGCACAGTACCTCAGTGCAGGACAGGAGAAGCGACAGAGAAAAGATCATCTCTATTTTTTAACTGTTTAAAAAGAAAAAGAAGAGATGTTATGAGGGAAGGTGCAAAAAAAAAAACAAGGAAAATCATATATGTTTCTGTTTATTTAGTTTTGCAGAGTGTAGCTGATTTTTCTCATATTTTGTTCTGTCCCCAGTAAAAAGAGGTTTACAAAGCTGTTATCAAGCATATGCCAATAAAAGGCCTGACCTCTCAATGGTACTTCAGTGGGCAGACTTTTTTCTACTAGTATGTGCTCCATTTTGAATAGTAGTGAGCCTTTATTGTATAATATATGATTGGCATGTGGTACTGTAGTATAGACATGCTATTGTCCATGCTCTGCCTATTGTACGTCTGGTAACACTATGTTATAAAGTGCATGGTGGATATTAGTGTAATGCTGTCCCTGTACTGGAGGAACATACAGGACAAAGTGCACAAAAGCAGAATAAGAGACTGCACACTATATTGGTGACTCCCGTGGTCCGTTCTTACAATTCTTTGAAAGGGGCATAGACCATAATGCTGGTAGCAAGGACAAAAAACATATAGGTCTAAGATTTCATAAGTAAAGTGTGACATAAAAATGGTCGAGTGTTTTGTAATAGCTTACATTTTTTTCAGGTAAATGTTGAAAGTAAATAGGAAAATTTTAGTTCACATGTGAGATCAGAATAAACACATAGTAATTAAAAGGTGATGGAATTTTATTATACTTGTTTTAATGAGTTACCTATTGTTATTTCTTGAAAAATATTAAATGGGTTAAATATGTTTTTACAGCTTTAGGTTCATAGGTACTTATGAGGCATGCAGTCCAGGAGACATTTTGGAACCTAGGTCAGTTGCCCCAAAGCACTGTCTGGTTATGAGATTTGTTCACACATTAGACTAATGAGGGAATCATACTCTGTGTAACAGGGCACAGCTCAATAACAGCTCTGGGAATCATACCCTGTGAAATAGGACACAGCTCATTAACAGCTCCGGGAATCATACATTCTGAAATAGGACACAGTTCATTAACAGCTCCAGGAATCATACCCTGTGAAATAGGACACAGCTCCTTACCAGCTCAGGGAATCATACCCTGTGAAATAGGACACAGCTGATTAACAGCTCCGGGAATCATACCTTGTGAAATAGGACACAGCTCATTAACAGCTCCGGGAATCATACCTTGTGAAATAGGACACAGCTCATTAACAGCTCAGGGAATCATACCCTGTGAAATAGGACACAGCTCATTAACAGCTCTGGGAATCATACCCTGTGAACTATGACACAGCTCATTAACAGCTCCGGGAATCATACATTCTGAAATAGGACACAGTTCATTAACAGCTCCAGGAATCATACCCTGTGAAATAGGACACAGCTCCTTACCAGCTCAGGGAATCATACCCTGTGAAATAGGACACAGCTCATTAACAGCTCTGGGAATCATACCCTCTGAAATAGAACACAGCTCATTACCAATTAACAATTAAACAATTAAAAGTCTGATATAATTTCTCAAAAATAATTTCATGTTTTTGTGTATCTGGTACTAGGGTACTGTACAATGCATAATATGTTGTACTACTAATCAAGACAGATACATTTCTTAAGTTTCAGGATCATTAGCAGAGATGTATTTTTATATTTCTAAACACAGTATAATATAAAATACTGATACAAGTAATGTGGATAAAATAGGATACAGAAATGGCTGAGTACCTGGGTTGGAAAACTGGTATGGTACATTTGAAGTTTTCTTCTTTGTGAGGAGTGTGAATCACCTATATGAAAAATTCTTCTGAAAGGTGGAAGGATTAGAAGGATCTGCGCTTTCTATAAGTACTAAACTGTTTTCTTTGTTTATTCTTTTATTTATTTATTTATTTATTGATTTATTTTTGTGTAAAAGCAATATGAGTATGTATGAGAACTCAGTATCCTGAACTTTGAATAGTTCTGCATTCAATACTTAAGACTTCCTCGTAGAAATGCTTGTGAGATACAAGTATCCTGATTTATGTTCCCCCAGCTGAAGAGTATATTTTATTTTGGCTCCTGTAAATAATCCTAATTTTTGAAATCTTTATGTCAGATTAGATTTCTATTATATGATAAAAAGACAGATACACACACAAACACACACGCATATGCATACATACAAAAAATCTGTTTCTATTTTTATTAGAAAATAACTGACTTTCTATATTTTAGAAATGCTATGCAAAAATGCAGAACTGACAAGGTCCAATGTGAAAAAGCAGGACTGTGTGTAGAAAAGAGCCATACAGCAAAACACAGCAATATATTACATATGACACAAATTTATGTATGTCTTTTATTTGCATGAAAAAGCTTTGACTTCACATCCCCAAATAATAGCACAGACGTTAATGGAGATATGAGAAGATGGGACATATTGTGGGAAATCAAGTTAGAACAGTGAATTCATGATACTATTCTGTTGTTTACATTCATAGGTGTGATCACATACCTCTCAGCTGTCCAGATTTTTGCCTCATATTTTTGGTTTGCTCCTATAAAATGTGTGATTTTCTGGCAAATTGTTGGGGTGATCTGAGGATAATGACATACATTTGAGTTTCAGACATCAAATCCTTCAGAAAATTTATGTTAACACAAACGCTGTTATTCTAGCAACTTTCTAAGTTTATAAGAGCAATGTTTAAAACCTGTGCCTATATTTGGGCCTTTGTTCCCCAGTTTTGTCAGGCTTTGTCCAGATTTCTTGCACTAAGAGGTTGAGAGGTATATATAATACTCTTGACTTTGGAAGAACACCGATGAAAGTTACGGTAAAAGTACAGGGCAGTCTCATTTATTTCACTATTTTTTTTCATTTTTGAAACAATAAAGTGTAAGCTTGTGTGCCATATATGTTAACAGATTAAGTCTGAAGAGAAATGTATCACTGAGCTGTTATAGAAAAAAGCTAAGATTAGCTGGCTGTAGACACAGAGAGTTATTATGTGTGCGTTTAATGAGTGAGTTGTAAATGGACAGGTGATCTTTTCTAGAGTGCTTATTTGAAGTTATCTCTTGTAGGTGTTACAATTGTTGCCCAACTGGCAACAGTGCTTGAGGCTGCAAACATGTGGGAATGTATACTAGCAACCACAAAAGCATCACGAGGTGTCAAATATAGGGCACGGAGGAAAGAGTACTGAACCTTTAAAGCATCTTTACATGACCTTCAGTCCCAACACCCAAGCTCTTGAATGAATCATCATATGCTATAAGTGGCCCTTCATATGATCAAAACTCAGCTGCAAGACACAAATAGTTTAAAAAAAAGAAAAAAAAACTGTTTTACCTCCTGTTTGCTAATTCTTTGCAACTTTACATGGCAGTGTTTCTGTGGTTCTCACTAGCCATCAAACAAGAGGTTGAACTAGCAAGTGTCTGTTTCTTTGCTTTGTATACATGATTTCATTACTTTTCTACTAAAACTGACATGATGCAAGATGGGGTTGGTATACAGAGAAGCTTTTTTTTTAGGTGAGCTCATTGAAAATTATTATCTTAAAGAGAACAAATAGAGCTGACCACAGAGCTGAGTGTTAATTATTTATAGGGGTGAATAAATGAGGTCTCAGTCACTGACCCCACACTCTTTTGTGTTTATTTGAAGTTGTGATGAAAATGTATTGGTGGGGGGTACAACCCCCATCATACCTGTCCAACTCATGAACAGTTACATGATACAAGTTAGAGGAGGCATAACAGCATGAATTGTCCAAACATTAAGGATGCAATGCAAAGGGTAGACCAAACAAAATGGTACATTTATGTTATTTGAATGTCTTCAGTTTTCTGGTTCTGTTATCAGGTAGAGGTCTTCTTCAGCTCTGACACTGCATGCTGACATATATTGAGGTTTACTTAAATAACATTTGCTATATTACCTGCAGTTTACTTCCCAGCACAGAAAGAAGGGCATCAGAACAACAGAAACATATAGAATTTACACCATAACAGTTTCCTTGGTTAATGTTAATTTTTGAGGATGTTATCATTGTTATAGATGCTGCCAGCAAATTGACAAAATGGGAGGTGCATCATGCCAGCCAGTGTTTCTTAGGAACACAGTATTTGTACATCTGTGCAGTCTTTTTTTTTTACTCCACTGAATTGACTGATTGGATGACAATTGTTCTCCTTGAATGATTATTCTACAGGAATAAAGATGATGTTAATATAGATTACATGCATAATTTATGGTTCGCTTTTCCCACCTAAGATGGGGAGACTTTTGAATGTCTGAGGACTGTAAATATGATGGCGAGAGTAACACTACCACTAGTGTGATTGTGGAAAACAACGTATAAGTCAAAGATTGCAGAATCGGTCAGCATCCTTTACTGCAAGGTACTCTGACCCTAGAATTAGTAACAAGGGTGCGTAGGGTGTACCCCTATGTTGGGATTGCATGGGGTACTATGCCCCTTGCAAAAAAAGACAATACAGTAACATCAGGCTTCAGAATTCACTTTTTTAAACTTTAGCTTATTTTTAGACAGTCAGGATCTTTGTTTTCAGGCCTCACACTTGTTATATTGAGCCACACTAAAGATTTTTTTATCAAATAATTACTGGACACCTTTTACAGTCATAGTCAATGCTTCCATGTATTTCACCAAGACACTGCAATCTTGAGTGCAGCAGCAGTCAAGTTGTGTGTTTTGCTGAAGTACACTTCTCAGGCATTAGTGTGACACAGAAGAGATAATTCAACATTAATACTGTCACATCTGAATTTATATGTTTCTGTTTGAGGTCTCCTTAAAGCAATGGCTAATTGTTCACATTACATTAGCAAAATAATTATACAGGAAGAGAGAATCTGAGCAAGTGTCCAATTTTCTGTTGGATCAGCAAATTACATTCATAGTTCTTTATAACAGCTTCTGAGGTTCTGCTGGCATTGTCCCAAAATTCATGTTTTTGCCTTATTTATTATGTAAACTATGTTTAACACAGCCTCTGCAGACACAAGCACTTGCAGTGTCATTTATTTCTGACACATCACTTTCCATAGTCCAAGAAAAGCATCCATGCTCTGGTTAATTCATTAAAACAGTACTTGCTATTTTTCATTTTCTCTGTACATGTACTGACGATTACAACGCTATTCTTTTCATTTTTTTAGATTACATTGACAACAATAGGCTATGGTGACAAGACACCCCAGACCTGGCCCGGAAGAATGCTTTCTGCTGGATTCGCTCTCCTCGGCATTTCTTTCTTTGCACTGCCTGCTGTGAGTATCTGTACAGACACTAACTAGAATATGGCACAAGAGGTTTGAGCTCTGTGAGAAGCCACAGGAAACGTTGTAAATTTAGTGTCTTGTATTGACCTTTTGTGTATGGGATTCTGTATGGCTGATATTTATAGTTTCTCGTGCTTGCTTTATTTTTTGGATTGAAATAATTCTGTCCTATTGATGAGACCTATCTGTTTTGTTATGAAACAAACATAGTGTGAATGTTAAGTCTGAGGTGAAGATTCTTAATATAAAGGCTTTCATTTTGTTTTCATAAAGACTATATTTTTGTTGTTAAAATTTAACTTCCTTTTTTGTTAAACGTCTTTCTGATGAATAATAAAACATATTGGTTTTATTGAGGTTGATTGGTTCAGATTGTCTTCTGGCTGTCAACCACTCCTTTTACCTTCTTTCCTTAGTCTTGGTACAGTACCTAAGAAAATATTTGGATGTCTTATTTGCTTAGATTCCATATAGCTCGATTTCTTTTCTATTCTCAGAAAAAAAGCAACTTATAATATTTAAGATGTGTTCAGCTGAACAAAGTAAACAGCATTCAGCTTTTACAGACACTAAATGTGTCATGTTTTCTTGCAATACAGATTAAACCTACAGCATGCTGTGTTTGTAAATTTCTAAATGAGAGCATCACAAGCTATTTTTCATCTATATTTGGACTGATGCTGCTAAAACAGACTATGCAGAATAACAGATGGAGGATAACAGCCACCAGGGCAACAAATTTTGGAACTCAGCTTGCACATCACATATCCTGCATTTTACTTCACGTTTTAAGATATCATCATGGCACACTTTCAGCTAATTTGCAAGCATTTTAACACCTTTAATGACTTCGCTTCTTTTGATTTGTAAAGGGAGTTATGCCAGGCATCAGTTATCCATTATGCCTCATACAGTATCCTGAATCCTCCGTAAGCATTCATTTTTCATCCTTCAATCTGAATCTTTTGCAAGTCTTAATCTCTTTGCTATGCTCTCTTCAGCCCATCATTAATCTGAAGTGAGACATAGACATCCAAAACAAAATAATCAGTTAGACAATGCATGCCCTGTGGCTGAGTGTTGTATTTGTGTATCATAAATGAAAGATCCTTCTGCATATGTGGTGAGGCTCATAAATATGGAATGCAGTGTATAGGGCTAGCTAGTATGCAAGAAAAAATGCCCCTGCATGACTCAAAGTTAGCAGAGTGCCAAAGCTATCAAAAATATATGTTACAGAGCACCAAGCCTGCTGCTGCTGTCCAGAATATATGCAGATGGCCAAACTACTAATTCAGTAAGCTGTATTAGCTTAACCCATCAGCATTCCACATGCATATTAATACAAAGAAAAATATATGTGCACCACATTTCTAGTTAGACAGAATTATGAATATAGAGGCATCCTCATGTACTGCGTATAGACATCTGCAGTGATCAAACTCTACCAACGCATATAACTCACCGATGTACAAGTTGGTATGTAGTGAGTCTGCTGCTGCATGCACAAATACACATTTCAGTATTTGACTCCTTTCTTCAGTCCCTTTAAACACCAGCAACGTGTGTTTTAATGACTTAAATTGCCATCATACTTCTCAACTGTACATATTTTTGCAGCATGTCCAAATTTTGGCCTTATATTTTTGTCCATTTTTCATAAAATTATGGTTTTCTGGCAAATTAGTGGTAAATTATTAAAGACTGAAGTTAGAAAATAATGACAGCCATTTGAGTTTCAGAATTCATATCCTTCAGAAAATTAATGCTAATGCAAAATCTGTTATTCTATCAACTTTCTAAGTTTGTAAGAGCAGTATTTAAAAATTGTTCCTATTTTGGTGGAGTTCAAGATGGCTACCGTCCTGTAAACAGGGTAGAAACTCAGCTCTGCATAACCTTAACATCTTTAATCCATTATTTTGTGAAGAAATCAACTCTATTCCGAAAAAAAATCGTACCTTTGATTGGAGTTTAACATTCTATCTTAATATTTTACTTGGATTGCCTCTTCTGTTTGTATAAAAATAGAAGATTACCTTGGATTAGTTCGGGCCTCCTGCTGTTTCTAATACATGTGCTTCTGGTGTGCAGTTTGTATCTGTGCTGCAAATTCCACCTGCAACAAATATTTCAGCTTTTAAGTACTTGGATTACTTGAAAAATATAAAAAAAAATAACTAAATACTCTTGGTATGTCTCATGTATCAGATTTGATGGACTTACAAATTACAAAAGCGAAGTTTTCTGCAATCTCTTCTCCTGAAAAAGAAGTTAATACTAAAAGGGCCAGGATGGGCAAACAGCAACAGCATCCACAAGACATGTCTAAACCATCAGTGAACTCTGCTTCTTCTAAAAATAAAAACGACCCTAATAACATGGAAGAGTTAAAAATAGCTCTACAACCTATCCAAGAGGCTATTCAAAGTTTCTCCACACATTTTAAATCCTTCGGAGACTCTCTGGACAGATTGTTAACCAGAATTTCGGATACTGAGTTAAAGGTCTCAAACAATGAACTAAAAATTGACCAATTACAAAAAGGTTTTGACTCCAAGTGCTCTATTATTCAGGATTTACAGGACAAAATATTAGATCTTGAGGCAAGATCAAGACGCAATAACATCATCATAAGAGGAATACCGGAATCTATCCCCCACAGATCTCTGCCAGAAAGCATCACTGAGATTTTATCCCTTCTACTGGAAAATCCAGCTCTAACTGCTCAAATATCAATAGAAAGAGCTCACAGAGCCCTTAGACAAGTTGCAGACAACACAATAAATAAGTATCCCAGGAATGTTTATGTGAAGATTTTAAACTACCAGCATGCTGTCTCAATTTTACTTGCAGCCAGATCTAAGAAATCTATTACTTGGAGAGAATCTAAAATTACTTTTTCTCCGGATTTGCCAGCCCCTATCAAAATGGAAAGAAGAAAATTATCACCTTACTGTGGATACCTCATCAAAAAAAGCATCAGATTCCAGATGAAATTCCCAAATACATTAACATTTAATTTCCAAGATTCAAAATACGAAGCAAAAAACAGCAAAGAAGCCAAAGAAATGTTCTTTAAAGTATTTAAGGTATGTCCTGATCAGATATAAGTTATTCTAAACTTACCTTTGTGTCCTGGATGATTTCCAGTGTGTTTCCATAGTATGGTAGTGCTCCGTTCCGTGTTTCAGCGCTTCCGATGACGAGAACATGTCTTTTTGTATTCCCAGGATGAAGGCCTGCTTCAGC
Source organism: Protopterus annectens (assembly GCF_019279795.1). Lineage (NCBI taxonomy): Eukaryota > Metazoa > Chordata > Ceratodontiformes > Protopteridae > Protopterus > Protopterus annectens. Next base: position 624,216,353 of record NC_056726.1, on the reverse strand, counting down.
GTGGAGGAAGGACCACAGAGAACTTCATTTCCCATCATGCAAGTGCTCGTCGTCGCCTCTAAACGTGTCGCATCATGACGCCCGTCTTCTATGATTGGCTGTGCAGTTTTTTCTTCTTTACATCTCTTAAAGCGGTGATTCCACTCAGAAAACAGTTAATTATTAAACTGTGCATTGAGTGGTGATTGCCCTTTTAAATTATTTCGAAAGTAAGCTGCACGCAGTCTGTCAAGGCTGTTCTCCTTTTTTGTTTTTATATAATGGTTTCAAATGGTCGTCGGGAGCTTGGATTACTGCTGGATTTGGCTGTGCAAGGTTTGGAAGACATGGATCACGTTTTTCCTGGTTGCTGTTTGGGACTTTTATGTTCATTGGACTTGGTATGGGAAATTTTCCTGTTATATTAAAATTGTATAATGTTGGTTCATTTAAATAGTATACAACATAAAGAAATTGTTTATCATCTTAATACCTTGATAATTTGTTTTTATCAGGTAATGTATTTGATTATTATGGTGTTACAGCTATCAGGTCTTTAGTACCTTGCCAAATGTTGGAGTAAAGTCAGTGTGCAGGTTTGCATACCAGTACTCAGAAAAGCTGTAATGCTTGAGGTCTCGGAAATGTTATGTCAGATGTACACATTTTTATTTTTACTCTCTGAGCAAATGCTGTAAAATTAATTTTCTGATGAAAAATTGAAAAGGCAACTGTTTTTCTAGGTACACATATGTTAAATATGTGAAGCATGAAACAAGTTTGCACTACACGTTGAAGTAATTTCTGTAGTATGTTGTCATATGTTACTGCTGGTGAACATGTTAAATAAGACAGAACAGCCAAAGTTAAGAAATCTGACAGATACCATTAAACATCTCTGGTTTGTCTGTAGTTAATGACACCTTATAGGGTATTTCAATCGCAAATCAAACCTCAGCTATGAGGTGTCTCAGTTATCCTACTATGGCATTTAATATTTTGTTTGGAAAATGTTTCCTAATTCTTAAATTGTATCATTGAGACCTGTTTTTCTTCTTTTTCTTCTTTTTGATACCTTGTACAATCTGTCCCTGGGCCTCCTTTTAGTTTAATTACATGGTGGAAGGTATTGAACATATATTTTCTTAAGTAGTTAAAACCATAAGTGTCTTCCTACAGTTTATATGTTATAGTAGTGTTTTTGAATATCATTCTGCAAACCTTACTCTCATCTAATATAATAAGATTTCAGTATAATAGCTTCCTGATAATATTGTTGTGTTCCAACTTTGCTCTAGCATCTGATAAGAATGGATGTATTTTCTGTAGTAACTGCAATGCTGATAACTCGGTGAGGAGGCCTCCATTAAGTTGGGGGTTTGCAGAGTTCCTATATATTTGGTGACTAAAATCAATGCATTCCTATAATTTCGTATTTGTTAGCGTGTTGGGAATAGTTGTATAGGTATTAGTGAATGATTAGTTTTGGTAAGGTTACAGCCTTGATGTATTTTATGTTCCTTATGAATGCTCACTCATTTATGTCTTTTTACCGTGTACCTTATAGCTGGGAGTCAGTAAATTTCAGTTTACTCCTAAAGCACCCTATTTCTTCAGTGCTATTGATTATTTTTATTTCTACTCATAACCGGTTGATGGTTTTCCTCTATATTTATTAGGGGTTTATTTCCATTGTCTTTGTCAAACACTGATTATAGTGATTAGATTAGCCTCGAACTGACCCATGGTCAGTCACTCAGAGCATATATGGTCCCTTTTTATACTAATGGGAAATTTTTGAGGCTATAAGCTTAAGGTATGTCTCATGTCATGACACTCTATGAGGTTTCTGTTTCGTAAAAATTTTTTTAATTGACCTTTTGCAGTCTTGGACATTTGGTTTAGACTATAGTTCTACTTTCATATTTCTCTCACAGTTGATTGTTCTCATTGCCTTTATGAGGAATAGTATTTTGTTCTACTAACATGTGTCATTTTCATTATGCAATTGTTATTTTAGAATGGTTTATGCACTATTTGTTTCACAGTTCAAATTCTTAAATGCTGAGCTGGGTTCGAAATCCTAACCCTGATGGGGAGGATAAGCGGTCTAGACCTAAGGGTACTTAGGGGATTTTTTGGGGGTCCATTCTTCCCTCATGAGAGGGGGGGTTCTTTGAATTACCCGTATGTTAGGTTTTTTATTTCAAAGTTCCCAAAAATCCCTTTCCCTTCCAGGCCTTTGGAGAGGGGGTTTATGCTCGGTTGTTAGGCAGGAAGGGTCTTGTATTATAGCGGTTATTGCCCATGTTTTACTAATAGAAGTTTTTATGTTTCAAGTTATGCAATATATTTTTCTTGTCTTTTTATTCCTTTTTATACTTCCATATCACACATGTTATCCCCCACCGAATAGGTAGCTGAATGATTATATGTGATTCTTGGAATATTAAGGGATTACAGCTGATCAAAAAGAGGAGACTCTTCATGCACATGTGCTTTAAATCAAAAGCTGATATAATTTTAGTTCAGGAAACACATTTGATCAGCCGTCAATGGGAGCATGAAAGAAGGAGGCCGTGGGTGAGAAAGATCATTGACTCCAGAGTGAAGTCGAATAGTGCAGGGGTTGCCATAATAATTAAAAAAAAAATTCCTTTTGATATTATTAAATTTGAATCTGATAAGGACAGCAGATGGTGTTTATTTAGTACCAAGATATCCCACATTGATAAGCCCATTGTAATCTTGAATATCTACTCTCCCTGTGCTAACCAACAAAATTTCTATATGATTATTTACAACATTCTCTCCTCCTTCCCCAACCACTATTTTATTATAGGAGGAGATTGGAACTCCGTTCAGAACCCCACTACATATAGGTCGAAGGGTAATACAAATTATAATAAACTAGCTGTGTCAGTATTAGCTGAGCTCAAGGAGGATTTTAATTTGCTTGACCCATTTCTAACACACAGAAACCCCAATAATAAAGTTAACTTCACTTTTTTCTCCAATTGTCATAAGAGTTGGTCCAGAATTGATTTCTTTCTTCTTTCCTCGGTCCTGGCTAACTACCAAATAGAACTACATATTGATAACAGAAATTTATCTGACTATTCGAAGTTATCCCTCTCCCTAGATTTCAATCAGAGGTGTAACAGTAGAAATAGTCCTTTGTGGTGGAAACTTAATCCTAATCTTCTTCAAAAAGAAGGAATAGCTTCGATTATAGAAGATAACTTAAACCAGTTTATGCAAGCATCAAAAGAGCAGGATATTCCTATAGATATATTATGGGCCTTCACAAAGGTGGTAATTAGGGGCATTCTGATAAATAAAGCCTCTTACTTCAAGAAACTTTATCTTAAAAGGGAGTCTGAACTGAGCAAGAAGATATCAGAATGGGAGAACAAACTGCAGACCAAATATGATAGCGAAGTAGAATCTCAGTTAGTTAAGTTGCAGAAAGATTATTTATCTCTACAGGCAGATAATCTATCAGTTCATGAAACCAAAATGCTGGCCAAATATTCCAATTGGGCTCAATGCCCGTCTAGGTTCTTAGCCAGACTAATTAATCAGATTAAGCCATCACACAATTTCACTCAAATTTCTTATCAAGACAAACTCTACCACGATACACAGGATATTATAAAAATTTTCCAAAAAATATACACTGAACTCTACAGCTCACCTAGTGACCCTATCGATTTATACATACTACATGATACCCTTAAAGAATTATCTTTCCCAAAACTAAATATGGATCAATTTCACTTGTTAGATAAAGAAATTACTTCTCAGGTAGTCCTAGATGTGATCAATAACTTAAAACTGAATAAGCCCCCTGGCCCTGATGGGTTCACAGCAGAATTCTACAAACTATATCCCAACAAGATCTCACAGGTTTTATATTTGATTTATAACCATATTCTCCACCAGGGTATAAGAGATCCCCATTTTAATGCATCTAAGACTATTCTTATCCCTAAAGGTAAATCAGATTCTACCAAACCGGAAAATTTTAGACTCATCTCCATTATTAATGTGGATTTAAAGATCTTGGCCCAAATTTTTGCCAACAGACTAAAGTTCTGCTTCCTAATATAGTCTCTAAAGAACAATCGGGCTTCATTAGAAATAGACAGACCTCGGACCACACTCTAGCTTTAGAAGCTATGATTACTTTCTCATCTTTAGCTAGGTACCCCCTGTACACTCTAGCAATAGATGCTTCTAAGGCCTTCGATAGAATGAGTATGAAATTTTTACTCACTATTCTACCCCTTTTTAACATTCCCACCTTGTTCAAAAAATTTATTGAGACCATTTATCACAATGCCTATACAACACTACATATTAATAATGTTATATCTGAGAGGATTAACATAATCAATGGAACGAGACAAGGTTGCCCTCTTTCTCCTTTATTATTTAATCTATATATAGAGCCTCTCTTTCTTCTTATTAAACAAAAAACACATCAGATCATCCCCAAGCTATTTAGAACTAGTATCCCCCTTTCGGCGTATGCTGATGATCTAAATATTTACCTTTCTTTACCAAACTCAGACTTAGAGAAAATCATGAAATCCATTAATATCTTCTCTAAATTTGCCAACTACAAGGTCAGCAAAAACAAATCTCAAATTTTTCCGGTCAATATCACATCACCATACCCTCTAAATTTCTCTTCTGAAGTTATTCCTGTTAATTCAAAACTGCGCTACCTGGGTGTAACTTTCTCAACTGATCAATCCATTTCTTATCAGGAGAACATCTCTTCTCTTTGGAAGGAGGTACAATGGGATTTAAAGAGATGGACTCAACTTAAGCTTCCCTTTCTGGCACGATCAACTATTATTAAAATGAATATTCTTCCCAGGTTCTTGTATATTTTCAACTCAACTAACGTGATTATCCCCTTATACTTTTTCAATAAATTACACTCAACCTTCTCTAAATTTATTTGGTCTCCAAAATAGGTGAGAATATCGTACTCTAAACTTACTTACCCGAAGGAATTGGGTGGCATTTCTCTTCCTGACTTCAAACTATACTATGACATTATTCAAAGTAGTAGAATTATTAAGATAGCAAATTATGTTAATACCTCGGATGCTTGGCACCCTAACTGGGTATTACTTTACTTCAATTATATTAGATCCCTTAACTTTAATCCATCCACCTTACCTTTCTTAAGCAAAGTCAGTCTAGACAAATATAAAATCATCTATGGTCTCAAATATAACGTTATCAGATTACATAAACTATTATCCTTTCTCAAACTTTTGCAGGCGTTCATTTCCCTCCAACCATTACATCTAAATCCCAATTTAACTCTGAGTGGTAACATGATAAATTTGGACAATTTCCCCCTTATTAAGGATAAGTGCATGGCAGACTTCCTTTTAGTCAAACATTTGAAGATATCTGAGATTAGGCAAACCTTTAATCTTTCTAAAAAATATACTTTAATAACTAGACAGATCTTTGAATTATTGAATCCATATTTTGATCATCCAGAGCTGTCCAGGGAAAATATCGAAATTGCCAAGGTTATTTGGAAACTTCTTCTGCTAAAAAAGAAAATGACTTCTAATGTCTACAAGTTCTTAATCTCTATTAGAACTAACAATTTGCCAGTATTTTCTAAATTCTGGTCGGATAAGGACACGAATATAACTCCCGCACAAATGAAAGAGGCTTTCAAATCAAGTATTAAATTTATCCCTTTTAAAAAACTATTCTATACGCAACTAATGATCACCAACAATGCGTATTTAACACCTGCAATTATTAATAAAATTAATCCCATCTCATCGTCTCTATGTCCATTCTGTAAGGATCAAGTAGCCGATATATACCACATTTTCTGGAGTTGTAAATGTGTGTACAGACTGTGGTGCGCCCTTAAAGTCATTTTGGAGAAAATGGGTTACGAGAAATCAACACTTTCTTGGCAATTTGCTTTACTACATATCCCTCCTGATAATATTTCTAGAGCTCAGCTCAAGGTGGTGATTTCAATTATCATGTTTATCAAATATTATATCTCTTTGCATTGGAAGTGCCAAGCCGCACTAACATGGGAAGGTCTAAAGGAATTGGTAATTAGGCATATTAAGGTGCAAAAATATCTCCTTTATAAAGGAAATCACAAGTTCTGTTCTGAAAATTTTTGGAATGTATTCTTTGATTGTCTATTAACCTGAAACGTTTTTCTTCCTTTTTTAGTTTATTATCTGTTGTAAATATTGTTATTGATTTGGGCAGTGTATAGTTGTTTATAGTTTTTGTAGATGTTTGTACAGTTTTTTTTCTGTGGTTTGTATTGTTTGTCTATATGATAATAAAATAAAAAGAATTTAAAAAAAAAATTGTTCCTATTTTGGGGCCTTTGTCCCACTTTTATTTATGGCTTTGTCCAGATTTCTTACTCTAAGAGGTTGAGAGTTGTGATTGTCATTTAACAGGCTTTAGTGCATATTGGGCACAACATACTTTGACGGTGTTTGGGACCCCAGAAGAATGCTGCATTCTGATTAGCTGTTTCAATTTTCTGTCTTTTTTTAATATATTGCTTAGCTTTTGGGTCCTGTTCTCCTTTTGTCTGGAGTGCTATGCATCTGAGCTCTTGCTGGAAATGCATCTGTTCTGTTTTAACTAAATTTGACTCCTATCTTCAGTCTATTCAGACACCAGGAAGCGTGTTTTAATTACTTAAACTGTTGTTAAACATCGAAGATAGCAGTTTTTTTTCAGTATATTTTGCTAATCAGACACAGTTTACTTTGGCAGAGTTTGGTGGCCATCTTGGAATATTGCCAGAGATTATTTTGAGAGAGGGAAAATTGTTGTTGAACTAGGAGATCAAATTACTGTGTCCTAGTACCAGATTGTACTCTTTGACTGGCTGTTTCAGTTTCCTTTTTTTTTTTTTTGTATTGCTCAGCATGCGGCTTGCGCTCTCCTATTGCCTGGAGTACTATAAACTGTGTATCTGAGCTCTTACTGGGACTGGATTTGACCTGCTTTTTCTTAAATGTGATTCTTTTTTTTTTCAATCCACACAGACAGCAAGGATGTGCATTCTATTTACTTTACTTATCATTTAACATCGGAGGCAACTTTTTTTTTTTCTGAATTCATTGCACACTGCCAATTTGGGAACAACTTAGTTTGGCAGTGACTGGGAGTCATCTTTAACCTTGCTAGTGATTCCATTGTGAGAGTCTGAGAGAGGGTAATCTGCTGATCTTCTGGAAGTCTAAATTACTGTTGGCCTAGTAGCAGGTTGTATTCTGATTGCCTGTTTCAGTGCTCTCTTAATTATTTATTTATTTGTTTGTTGTGCTGGATTGAGTACCAGCACTAAGAGTGAAAATGAACATGATCACTGAGCATTTAAGTGATGATGTGTTGCTGAAAGCTGTGCATAGTTACACAAGACTGCTATCTGTAGCTATTGGAATATTTCATTACTGCTGTATTGTATATAGGCTGTGTGTGCCTGTGCTGGGTTACTATCAAATGCATGCTCTGCCCGACAGTGTTACTGTATTGCTGCCAGTTGAGAATAAACTCTTTATTGCTGCAGTAGTTGCTACACCATCTGTGTTCTCTCATAGTGTGTATGTGCAGCTGTGCTAAGTAGCTGTTAACTGCTCAGAATTAGTTGTGCCTTTACTTAGAGTAGATCTCCTCCTGTACATCATACCTGTCCAGGCTGCAAAGATTAAATCCTGATCACCTAGACTAAACTAAGTTCAAGACCTCCCTAGATAAAATGGGAAGAAAACTTGACTGTACCCTTCTGTTTCCAGCCATACAATACTTGGTACTCTCAGGCACATGCTCACAGACAATGATCTTTTACTTGACACAAATAATTCAATCTGTGAAAGGTACAAATATCTATGCAAACTGAAGGCATGCCTCTCACCCATTGAGATGGTCTGTGAGCCTCATCACCACCACCCACATCTCATCACAACCATACTAAGCTGACTTATGCTGTAGCTGTAAAAAGTCACTACCAAAGCCTCCTAGGATAAAGAAAACTAGTTCTCACCAGATACCCACCATCACATTGGCACCTTGCTCACACACAGTAAAGAGTTAGCAGGAGATATACCACAAACTGTCTTAACACCTCAAATTCCATGAGTAAAAACAGCATTATCTTAGTAATCTGTGGCTGTGTTGTCAGAGACATGGGCTCCACACTCACAAGACTGGACAAAGACTTGTTACAGTTAGTTGGCTTTCTGGTGGCAGGATTCATGACATAGCAAGGGCTCTAAAGTTCCTCTCACCAGACAAATATGATTACAATCCAGTGGTAAGCCCATGTAAGTGTGAATGACTTGGGAAACAGAACCCTGAGAAATAGGCAGAGAAACAAGTTGGATGTCACCATACATCTCCACATTGCTGGGAAGATACTGGTCCAACGTGGAACCCTTCCCTCATACAGAATGGTACCTATACACAAAGAAAAGAAGATTGACTTCTGTGCTTTGCTTAGTAGATGGGCTCATTCTGGAAGAAGAGGCAGTATGCGTCAGCATGGGACAAGATGACTGAAAGTCTAACTTGCTTCATCAGTGATGGCCTGCACCTGTCACACTCTGGTTTCCACTTGCTGTCTAATGCCCTTGCTGGCTAATGGCCTTGCTACCCTGATAGTGCTTTTTTAGGTAGAGTCTAGCTAAATGGACTATGCAACATAGCAACTATCATATATACATTCCAGCCCTAAACTGGACCATATCAGCATAGTTCTTCTCGGTGCCAGAAGTCTTAACAACAGATTGACTGATCTTGAGGCACCCCTTCAACATGACTACATACATGATTGTGTAGTTACTGAGACTTGGTTTCAATGTAAAGATTTTACTCCCTCCATACCTGGGTTTTGTACCCACTATGCACTCAGGCTTCATGGAAACAATAGTGACATTTCCATCACCTCTAAACTGATTCCCAAAAACCCCAAGCTGAACTGAATGAACTCCATCTTACCTTGAACAAGACAAGCCATCAACTTATAGCCTGCCACAAGGCACTCTCCATGTCCCTTGATAACCAAGTAAGATTACTTACTGCTCTTAAGGAACCAATGCCTTTATAATTTGAGATTTCAATTACCCCTCAATAACTGGAGGACCTACAGATTAAAAGTCGGGTACACCCTGAGATTTGTAGACTCAGTAAAAAAAAAATCCCTGGGAGAGAGTTAACAAACCAACTACAGAACATGATATTCTCTGTCTGATCCTAGCTAATATAGCCACTACATGTACCATGCTTCTAATTTTTTCTATCACTGGTTATGTCTGACTGTAAACTTGTAACCATTTCTTTCAAAATATCTAAAATCCCTCCAGTCAATACTGAATTCAAAGATTTCAAATGGATAAATCTCCTCCTATGATGAGTTATCCAAATTCACTTGTAATATAACCAGACACAACACTAACATGCCTGCTACATTTACAAAGGAACTCTATACCCGCATAAATAAGTACTTAGACCTAATTCATAAGTTCATTGGTGTTTCCTAGGCTAACAGCCCTAGCAGCCTTTTTAAGCCTAGTTATGCTTTCCCAAATGTATCTGACATGATTTGATACCCCTGGTAATTTTAAGGGTTGAATATAGGCTTAGACAATGAGAGATCAAGCATTAACTCGCTGCTTCCGTCTGTAACTGGCATAGGTGTCAGACCAGGGGTAAATGTCTGATCACGTTCATGTCCTACATGAATTTGGTTATGGAAGAAATCACATGGAGTGGAAGTCTGCTGCAGAGGAGAATACACACACTTGTCCCTGAAACATGTCCTATTTATGTTGCATTCAAGGTTTCAGTCCCTAGATATACATATATACATATATATATATATATATATATATATATATATATATATATATATATATATATATATATATATGTGTGTGTGTGTGTGTGTGTGTGTGTGTGTGTGTATATATATATATATATATATATATATATATATATATATATCAGTGAATTAACATCACATCGACTAGCATAACAGTGAGATGACGTTAGTGAAAATTTAAATGAACGAACTCCCCGAACAACGTATTTCACCTCCAGGAAATTAACCACTTGGCCACCAATAACTAAAACAAAAACCAAAGCAAATTAAACCAACCAAAGTGGGGGACTTTGTCCCACAAACCCTCCCTTACTGAATATACCAATTCAGAGATCATACTACAGTGGTACAGTGGAGAAAAAGGCACGGTTCACCTTGGTGGCCCAGGTGATCATTTAAATTTTCACTAAAGTATATATATACATATATATATATATATATATATATATATATATATATATACACACACATATATATATATATATATATATATATATATATATATATATATATATATATACACATACATGTATTAATTCTTGGCCACAACCTCTAACCATGGCCACACCCCTTGATGTCATATACTAGCCACACCCCCGTTGTCCCACTTTGGACAACTGAAAATGTGGCAACCTTAAATCCATCCCCCATTTCTGGAACAAGCTGCACATACATCAAGCAGAGTACTTCCCTGGCTACCTCTTAAAGCAGTCTGAATGACTGTATGGGTGACTGCATATTTTCACTTGAGATATCTGTGGAAAATCAACTTAATAACAGGCAGTGTTCATCTCCCATCTGTATTAACTGATGTAGCTGAGCTTCTCAGTGGTCTCCTTGGCATTAAACTTAGTAAGATCCTACAAACTTATGAACCTGTGAACCAGAGAGTGTGCTAGCAGCCATATAATATATTTATAGCAAATGTGGTCACTTGTCTTCTGCAGATGTCAGCTGTGGGATTCACATTGCCTGTTCAAATAAGTCCCTTTATATGCAGTCATCTGGGAGTTGGTATTTATAAGGAAGTATGGACTAAGTCTGAGCATGTCAGAATCTCCACTTTCTTCAAGGTGCAGTGATTTGGGAGTAGGTATGTAAAAGGAAGTATGCACTAAGTCTGAGATTGCAGCATCTCAGAATCTCCATCTTCTTCAAAGTGCAGTGATCTGGGAGTCAGATTGTATTAGAAGAAGGATGTGGTGGTACAATGCCTCCCACATTTGGGTGCCCCAGTGGAAAAAGAATTTAAAATCAGAATGATGAGTTTGCATATTCACTGTTCTCCATTTTTTTTCATGCAATTAAAAGACTCACAGTTATGGGTCTTGAAATGAAGTCAAACAAGATGGGCAACCATGTTAAACAGTTGTTTGGCCCCTCAGACCAGATTAATATAAATGGAACCAGAGTAAGTCAAATAAGACTAAGTTGCAGTTTGACTGGGTGTGCACTTTAAACACAGAAATTCTTGTACATCCACATAATATCTAAATTTAAAAGAAATGCCAATATATGTGATTCAGAATTTATTGTCACTGCACAACCTTTTCATCCAATTTTACATGAAGAGTAGGCACTCACTGGGTGCAGCCAATTTCAGAGATGCACTGAATACAGCTATGGAAAGCCAAGAAATACAGCATCCAGCATAATATGCAAATGGCAATGCTATGACATGGGAATGAAAACATTATTAAAATAAGGGCAATAATGGAGGGTAAGCACTAAGACAGATGATTCAGAAATATACGTATTTCATGTGGACAGGTGCTACCATCAGAGATATTAACCATAGTAAAATTCTAGGGTTATGGAAGACAAACTGCGAATACATTAAACTTATTGTTATGGCTAGGTTTACATAGGCCTTAGGGCTGATAGCCTAGTACCAACCTATGAACCTATGTATGGTTAGCCACCATGCTGGTGAATGTATATATAAGAGACTTTTGTTGCTGCTGGTTACAAAGATGAGTGTGGCTACCCTAAATAGTGCTGCACCATCAGTCCATACTTGGCATGCAATGCCTTAAATGACACAGAAATAGTGGTCTGCTACTATGTGAATAAACAGGCCCATGGGATGCGTGGAATACCTCTTTCTGTGGGTATCAAGGTATATGTGGCTTTGAGCATACTAGCTACAGAGACCTTTCATGAAAAAGCAGAGGACATGGTGGGTGTCCATATGTGTGTGTGTGTGTGTGTGTGTGTGTGTGTGTGTGTGTGTGTGTGTGTGTGTGTGTGTGTGTACGTGTGTGAGACAATGGTGAATAATTGTGAGGAGCTAAGGAGACTACCCAGGAAGGAGGTGGTGTCACCACTGTTGTATGACTGGGTAGTATTAAGCAATGCAGATGTGTCCATGTGTACAGCAGCACACATCCAGTAGATGATGCAGCACCATGCTAGGGTTTAGTAGACAGGTCTGGGACACCTGTAGGAGACATATGCACTGACATGGCATATCGCCATTCATGGAAGTGCTGTCTCTTATAGGTTCATACTAGGCTATCTGCCCTAGGGCATTTATAAGCCTAGCCAGAGTGTGTTTGGCTTTCGCCACCCATTTTAAATTAATTTTGCTATGCCCTTTTTCGAGGTTAGTATACTGTGCCTTTGTCTAATAGTGACACAGAAGTGATACTCGGCGTAAACCTACGATCTCCCATCCACTCATCAAGATTCCTCTTGAAGAGAGTCAATGAGGGACTCTGCTTAACCTGGACTGGGATTTTATTCCAGAGTGAAGGGAGCCTCTGGGTTATGAATCTGTCCCTCCAGCAATGTCCTATTTATTTGAGTGCTGAGGTTCAATCCCTCGAGAGCGTAGCTCGATGGGATTTGGATTTTCTGAGGTGCAGCATGTCCATTAATTCCGGGTTGGACATGGCTTTATACGTCAGGCACAGATTGCCTCTGAGCAGGCGGTATGCCACTGAGTAGAGCTGGAGTTTCTTTAACGGGCAGCATATGGCATCTGTTTGAGCCCTTTGATCCTCTTGGTGAGGTACTTTTGGGGTCTTTCCAGTTGCTGCAGGTGTCTGGTAAGGTACATCCCAAAAGGGGCATTGTACTCAATTATGGGCCTGATGAGGGATGAGTAAAGAGGCACGATGACCTCCCCTGATCTAGATGTGAATCCCTTCATGATTAGTACAGTCTTGTGAGGGTCACAAGCACAATCCACATCCTGAACAGAAGATACAGTAATCCATGAGCACAAACAGTGGGTCATTCTATAGGTATTCATTGTACCAACACCCCATCTGAGTGTACGTCCATGGCACACAGTTCTCTCAACAGTGGATGTCTGTGTAGCAGTGGTGGAGCTACAAGCAGTAGACTGTACCCTACCACTCTCATGCTGGACTTCACCATGAAAGCCGGAGGTAATTAGTGAGGTTGCTGATGTGCAACTGCACATGGGAATCTGCTGTATACAAACTCCCTAAAGCACATGTCCGTAATGTTGCACTAGCCTGTTCACTCCTAGTAGTCTTTTACTCAAACCACATACTGCCCAGACCTGCTCAGCTGTAGCTGTATTTGTCTCTGTCTGTCCCTGTATTATAGCCTTTCACAATGCTAAGAAGAGGCCATAGATATACTCACCTCTCAATGCGTGCAGGAACCATAGAGTATTCAACCATTGGCATATTGACTCCTTAAGTCACCATCTTGCTCACTGGAGCTGAATGCAACAAATGGGGACTAATCCACTGGTGATGAGGCCACAGCATTTTACTCTCCATAGGTGGCATCCTGATCTACACTGTGGGTTGCACAGGAGCTGTATCCATGGAAGAATTGCCCAAACTGACCAATTACACCAAGGACCCTGATAGTGTCAGGACTTGGCTGCCATCATTACTGGAGCCAGACAGTTTCCTATCATCAAGTAGTACACTGTCCATGGTGGAGGACTGTGATAACAAAGCAACAGTGTAAGCATCAAAAAAGTATCTAAACTAAGGAGAAACCCTTTAACGATGCCCACAGCCTATTTAAACCAATCTTATATGAGTGTTACAGAAAAAAAGAAGTTATGTACTTACCATAACGTTCCATGTGAGTTGTTTATCTTGCCTTTATTCTCACTGATGGGGTCGGAGCCGATCCTTGGCTCCGACACAGCTGATAGCAAAGCTTAAGGTTTGCCAGTAGCTCGAGATCAAGCCCCTTATCCCACAATGCACTGCTGGAATTACCTCAGATCTTGTTTGCTGCGAGTAACAGTATATATAAATATATATAACCTTTATTTATTTCTACCAAGAACACTTCCTGAAGGGGAAGAAGAAATATTGAATAACCAGGATGGTACTAGCCTCTAAGTCAACAGTCAGCCAGGAGGGAGGGACATGAGAATAAAGGTGAGATAAACAACTCACATGGAACGTTATGGTAAGTACATAACTTCTTTATGTGAAGTTGTTAAATCTCGCCGTTTATTCTCACTGATGGGTAGCGTCCCTAGCACCCTCAGTCTTGGGTGGCTCATGGAAGTACGTTCTTCAGTACCAAAGGAAGACCTGTCCCTTGAAGCCTTATCTACTTTGTAATGCGTGATAAAGGTACGAGGCTTAGACTAAGTGGCTGCAGCGCAAATATTGTCAAGGGGCAATTTAGCTTGAAAAGCAGAAGACATAGAGACGGCTCTGGTAGAATGAGCCTTAGGTTTGTGTGATAATGGCATATTTGCATTCTCATAAACAAAGGATATACAATCGGATAACCATTTAGATAAGGTTGTTTTAGCCACTGGATTGCCTTTTCTGGCTTCTGAGAAGGATACAAAAAGTTGATCTGATTTTCTAATATCCTTAGTTCTGTCAAGATAAAATCTGAGCTGTCTGTGTACATCAAGTTTGTGCAGCATGTATTCCAATTTGTTAGAGTGGTTGGGAAAAAAGACTGGCAACTCAATTACCTGATTGATATTTGATTCAGAACAGACTTTAGGTAAAAATGAGGGGTTTGTTCTGAGAGATACTCTATCAGCATGGAAAATCACGTAAAGTGGTCTGATAGATAATGCTTGAAGTTCTGACACTCTGCGGGCAGAAGTAATGGCCACAAGAAAAATTGTTTTCCAGGATAAATATTTGAGATCACAAGAAGATGTTGGTTCAAAAAGGGGAAGAATAATTTGAGACAGCATAAAGTTTAAATTCCAGGGAGAATAGGGAATTTTTGATAGGAGGTCTCGTGAAGAATGCCTTTAAGAAAAGTCTTAGATAATTTACGGCCCATAACATTTGAGCCACCAAACCCAAGGTGAAAATTTGAGATGGCAGCTAACTGGACTTGAACTGTAGCAGCTGCTGCCACTTCCTTAAAAATCTTTGTCAAGAATTCTAAAATAGATGATAGCAGTGCTCGGAAAGGGTCAATTTTCTGCGTGTTGGCCCAAATTGAGAAACTTTTTCATTTACTGCCATAGAATTTCCTGGTAGATGGCTTGTGAGAAGACAAGACAATTTGTCTTGTATCTTCTGAAATTGAATGAAGCCTGGCAATTAGGGGAAGTGGATTAGCCAAGCAGTCAGTTTCAGGGACTGCAATGAAGGATGGAGGTCCCCTTACGGGTGCGTCAGAATATCCGGAACTGGGTCCAGGATCCATGGATCTTCCAACAGATGATGGTGGAGAAACGGGAACCAAATCTGTCGAGGCCAGTAGGGGGCTATGAGAATAACAGTCCTTCCCAGCAATTTTGCTTTCTGTAAAAATCTGGGTATCAATGGGAAGGGTGGAAATGCATAAAGGAGACCCGTGGGCCAATCGTGTAAAAGTGCATCTCTCGGGGGATGACCGGGAGGTGGTATTAGGGCAAAGTAGCTTCTGCATTTTGAATTTATGTGGCTGGCAAAGAGGTCACAGCAAGGCTGGCCCCATTTGTGGAAAATCAACTCCGCAACCTGTTGTTTGAGAGACCACTCATGAGGGAGCAATATCGCCCTGCTTAGCTTGTCCGCTATCATGTTGGATTTCCCCGGGATGTACGTTGCTAACAGAAAATGCTGGGATGACACAGCCCATTGCCAGACCCTGAGGGCTTCTCGACAAAGGGGGTAAGACTTGGTTCTACCTTGCTTGTTCAAGTACCAGACTGCTGACGTGTTGTCTGTTTGAATTGCAATTGTTCCTAGAGGGGAGAGAGTCCTGAAAGTACTGCAACGCCAAAAGTACCGCTCTCAGCTCTAGAACATTGATGTGCAGATGTGATTCTTGATCTGACCATGTGCCTTGGTCAGTCTTTCCCTGAAAATGCCCCCCCACCCTATCAGGGAAGCGTCCGTGGCTACTGGGGGGGAGAACAAAGGGTCTTCCGATTGTGACATGAAGAGACATCAACCACCATCGAAGGTCTGTCTTGCAAGAATCCGTGATGAGAATCATGTGGTGCATTGGTAGTTTCTGGAACAACCACTGAGCAAAGAGGAGCCATTGAAGAATTCACATATGCATTCTTGCGAGTGGTATAGCCAGGATTGCTGCTGCCATCAAACCTAGCACCTTCAATACCTCTGCTGCTGTAGCTTTGTTCTTTGACACCAGTGTACTGACATGTTGGTGGAGAAGTGAGACTCTTTCGATAGGAAGACGTAGAGTGGTGGTTGAGGTATCTAACTCTGCTCCTATAAAAACGGTATGCTGCGATGGCAATAAAGCAGACTTTTGAAAGTTGACTGTAATGCCTAATTGATGGCAAAGTGTCAGAGTGTATTGTGTTGCCTGAGTCAACTGATGCCTGGTGGTAGCGGTGAGGAGTCAATCATCTAGGTATGGAAACACCTGGAATCCTAGACGTCACAGGTGAGCCGTGACCACTGCCATGCATTTGGTGAACACTCTGGGGGCTGTAGTGAGACCAAAGGGCAGGGCTTGAAACTGGTAATGATTGGCTCCCAGCCGGAAACGCAGATGATCTCTGGAGCATCTGTTCATCTTTATGTGATAGTACGCGTCCTTGAGATCTATGGAGCACATCCAATCGCCTTTCCCTAGGAAGGGAAGAATGGACTGAAGCTTGACCATTCGGAACTTCTCTTTCATTACGAACTGGTTGAGTCTGCTGATGTCCAAGATAGGTCTCCAGTCCCCTGTTTTCTTTGATACCAAAAAGAATCTTGAGTAAGTTCCGAATCCAACTTGGTCTGCTGGGACTGGTTGGATGACTTTTTTTTCTAGCAATCTGTGGACCTCTATGATTGCTTGTTCCCTGAGATTGGGTGGAACATCTGGGATTCTGTTTACAGGAATGGGAGGGGAAGAGAGCGGTATGAAATATCCTCTGGAAATGATATTTTGTACCCATGTATCTGATGTTATGTTTAGCCAGGCTTCTGGGTACAAAGACAAGTGATCCCCCGACTGCCTCCAGAACCGAACAATTGGCCCCCCTTTCAGGGGGGCTGGTAGTGTTAACCAGAGAACTGACCCCTGTCACCCTGTTGCTGCAGACCCCTCTCTGTCGCGGGGGCAGCGTCTTCCGTTATAACCCCCTCCTCTGCCTCTAGAGGGGGTTTTTCCACATGTGTCCTGAAAGGCTCCCTGTGCTTTTCGGAACCACATTTTCCCTCCCCTAGGGCCCTTGGGGTAGGGCCGAGTAGGGGTAGAAAAATGGACTCCAACGGCAGATAAGGTCTTGCCTTCCTGCTCACACCTGATTAAAGTTTCCTTTACTTTGGGCCCAAATAGTGATGAGCCATCAAATGGGGTGTTGATAAAGGAAGACTTAAAGGGTTCAGCAAAGGAACAGAGACACATCTAGGCTTGTCTTCGAAGAGCAATGCCTGAACTAGCAGCTCTACTTGAACCATCAGCTGCTAGGATATGAGAAGCATAGACGAGTTTACCACTGAGTTTAGGGTAGCGAGCTGGGCATTGACTTTGTCGGTGACCCCTGCAGCTACCGTACCCTGGAGAGCATCTCCTAGCTCTTTCAGGAGATCTCTTTGTAGTCTGGTAAAGTGGGTTAAGTAGTTCAGTGATCGCAGAGAAAAAGTCACTGAATTAAACATGCGTTTCCCATATCTATCCATGACCCAATAATCTCTGTTAGGGGGATGGATAGAGGTGGATGTCTCAGATACTTCCTTTTTGGTGTTTGCAGCTACCACCATGGCATCAACAGGCACTCCTTTTGTCAAAAATGGCTTGTCCACTGGGGCAGACATGAATTTATTGGGCTTACAAGAAACAGGTTCCATGGCCTCTGGTGACTCACACGCCTTACAAGAGATCAGTTCCATTAGCTCGTCATAAGGTGGAGACACCCAAGAAGTGGAAGGTTGAGACCCAAAAGCCTTCAAGAGCACGGACTCGTCCTCAGTAGGGGTCTTGGACTGCCAATCGCCCCTCTGACTAAGGATCTCTAGTATCTCTGCAAAGGAGATATCCTCAGAGGGGGATAGAGGGGACCCTTCTGACTCATCCAAGTCCGTGTCAGATGTCAAAGACTACTGTGGGGAGTATAAGTGCCTCCTCTTGCACAGTCTCTTCCTGGGCAACTCCACAGTGGGGGGATCTGGGGAGGTCTCAGAAGAGCAGGGTACACCCTGTGGGGGTACTTGAGGCTCGAGGTCTCTACGCTTAGGGGGACCGGTAGATAAAGAAGCAGACACAGGAGCTTGAGGGGAGAGGGAAGGCTGAACCGATGCTGATGTTGTCTTTGGAGACAAAACTCTCCTAGTAGCATCGAAGGCTCTGACGAGAAGGAGTGGATGGACCTGAGAGTACCGTCCGATCCTCCCACACGAAACCCTGGGCTCCGAGCCCGAGGTAGGAGCCGAGCTCATCTGAGCCAAAGCCCCGAGAGGAAGAGTCGGCACCGATAAATCGGTTCGACTATCCTCCCCAAACACGATGGGAGAGCGTCGGCTCCTAGAGTCCTCGGTCAGTGCCGAGGACATCTGAGTAGATTGAGCCGATAACACCAGTGAGAGTATCGGCTCCAAGGGTTCAACAATAATTGGTTCAGTATCCTTCGGCTCTGAGATTCCAGTACAGCTCGGAGGAGGAGTAGACAAATCCGGTTCCATGGTCTTCGGCACCGACGAGCTGGTCAGGGCCGACAACAATTTGACAAGTCCTGGTGCCTGTAAAAGCTTCTGCAGTAGCCGATCCATGTCCAAATCTGAAAGGCTGACTGAGGACTTAGCTGAATGCACCGAAGGTGCTGACTGGAGCAGAGGAGAAGAGGGAACTTCAGAGACCAGCTCCAATACTGAGAGCTGGTTCCGAATCAAAGGTACACTCGGTTCCGAGGTCTGTGGAACCGATGACCTCCCTCTGAAGTTTTCTCCTTTTTAGTCATTTTAGGATCTGTAGATTTTGTGGATTTTGAGGATTTGGAGGATGTGCTAGTACCCTCATGGCTACTCAACATCTCAGAAAAGGAATGCTGCAGTAATCCCCAGTCTGTAAGCTTCCTCCTTCTCTCCAAGAGGACTCTTGAAGAAAAGGAATGGCAAATGCTGCAAGTGTCTCGGAGGTGTTTAGCCCCCAGACAGTAAACACATTGAATGTGTCCGTCAGTGACGGACATTTTCTCCCCACAATCTGGGCATTTTTTGAATCCCGATTTAGGGTGGGATTTTTCCTTGTCATCTGACATAGTTAAGGAAAACCAAACCAGTAAACTACAAAAGTATGAAAGTAAAGTCCTTACTTAACTTGTGAGACCCACAAAACAACTAAGCCCAATCCGGGCACTATCTATAACAAATAAGTATAGATTACAAATATAGGGCTAAAGAGGCCCACAGAGAAAAAAACCTGACTATTAGAAAGATTAATAAATCTAAATAGGGCTAAAGGCCCACACAAACCAACTAAGCCCAACAGGCACTAACTATCTAAAACTATAGATTCTATTATCTAATATCAAACACTAACACACAACTATCCTATAAAAAACAAAAAAGAAACCTTTTTTTATAAAACTTGCTGTTTTTCTTCACAAATGGTCCGAGCTAGCTGGATCACCGAGATCTCTCTTGCCGTGGCAAACTAGATCTGAGGTAATTCCAGCAGTGCATTGTGGGATAAGGGGCTTGGTCTAGAGCTACTGGCAAACCTTGAGCTTTGCTATCAGCCGTGTCGGAGCTGAGGATCGGCTCCGAACCCATCAGTGAGAATAAACTGTGAGATTTAACAGCTTCACATGTAATGTTTAAGAGAGGGACAGAGGGTCTTTGGAACTGTAGTTCCAATTTTTCTGTAAAGCAAAGAAATCATTCTTGTACATTCTATCACCTTGTACTGCATATGCAATGCAGACAATAAATCATGTTTAGACATATCCATTTGGGACATCACCAATGGATATGTGCAGCAGCTCAGCACTGATGCCTACCACTCTATTGTGATTGTTAGAACTGTCTGAATCCCCATGCAGAGACATCAGGAACTCTTCACTATTTGTCATCAGGCCCCTTCCCATCATCCTCCACTTCTGCGCCAGGCAGGGTGCATCAGTACATGCTGTAGTGATCACGTTGACCATCCTTCTTCACACATAACCATAGTTCTGATTTTGGACATCATCACTGTTGATGTCATTCATAATATCCTGCCAGACACATACATGGCAAACCTGGTCAGATCTATCATGATGGAGCATCCATTGACCATGCTCATGGAGGCTGTAACAGGATGTCATCTTCTGCCTGGAGAATTAGCTTTTGCAGTAGTTCCCATCTTTAAGCATAGCAACCTAAAATCGCAAACAAATATGGATGTAAGATGTTCGAAGATCACACACAACATACCCCTACACAGCTATACCTACAACTGGGGAATGGTGTCAGGGCCCATGATCCATTGCAGTAGGTATGAGGGACTAGCCTTATGTACAGCTGGCATCTATATGGAGGTGTTATGTCTGTTTCTCAGAGTGTTTTGACCCATAACAGGAGTTTTAAAGCACTCTGAGGAGGAACTCAGCTTCATACATGTTTATATGTGGGACAGCTCATGCCACATAGGCTAAAATGCTGCTGCTATATACACCTTGGAGAATTAAGTTTGTCCCTCTGACTGTGGAAGTGGCATAGGCCCAACACAGGATGTGGCTGTCAATGTTTAGAAACCTCCCTGTCAGTGACAACCACCACAGCTATAACATTCAGTATATCTAGGCCTACAGTATAATCACACATTATAGGACATCCCACTGGGTCTACAGCAGGACAGCCCACAAAATGTGAATGCAATTACCTCATGTTATACCTCAACACAGATATGTGTATAGGGCTTTCTCTACCCCCTCCCCAGCATAGTATGTAGCGATTTGCATTTTGCCTTGATCTCATTTAAATGTTTGTGGTTTCAGGGCTTGCACTATCAAGTGCCAAGGTTCTCAATGAGTAAAGCATTCAAAGATTTCCCCCTTTACCTCCAGTGCCTTAAAGATAATTATAATAAGTAAGGACATATAGGGGGCACGACACCTAAAGAAAGAAGTAGAGTAGCTTTGCCCCCACAAAAAATTACTTTAAGTGTTTTGAAGCGATGGTGATACAATATTTGTTAATAAAACACTGAATTATTTATATAAGAGTTAAGAAAAAAGGATGGGGATAGAATGGGACACCCACTGCAGATTTTGGGGACAGTTTTCAGTTTGG